>NW_011479247.1:15532-16330 GCF_000754665.1 Bison bison bison | reverse complement strand
AAAGTTCCTGAGAACAGGTTGGCAAAGGGGCACTCCATCTTCCCAAAGCTGCTGTCCCCACTCACAACACTTGTAGCTTCAGAGTTCTGCAAGTTCTCATCTATACTGACATTCCCAGGAGAGGTTAAAAACAGGAAACATGGGTCTTCTTTTAGAGATTTTTTTTTTAATTGGAGGAAAATTGCTTTACAATGTTATATTGGTTTCAGCTGTACAACAATGCAAATCAGCCATAAGTATACATATTTCACCTCCCTCTTGAGCTTCCGTCCCCTCCCCAATCCCTCCCCTCTAGGTCATCACAGAGCACCTGCCTGTGATGCTATACAGCATCACGGATGCTATACAGAACAGCAACTTCTCACCTGCTATAGAGATCGGGTTTTTTTTTTTTTTTTTTTTTAAGGCATAAGTGGCAGGAAGACCTTTTAGATGTAAAGAGAAACAGGAAAAGTATTGGGAATGCCTGGTTCCAAGTTCAGATACTCCACTGCTCCGGGAAGAAAGGACATTCTTGTAGTGAAACAGCATGTAGAAGTTGGGTCTCCTGGCTGACTCATTAGTACCTATTCTTCCCTTTCAACCCTCTGCCATGGCCTCGCAGGGCCCCCTTCCCCATGCATCTTGACCACTCATATCAGCCCTCACCATCTCAGAGGTGGGCACTAAGGGAAGAAATGGCAGGATGAAATGAAGGAGAGAGATTCTGCTTCATACTCGCTAGCCACCTCCCTGGCATGTGGCTAAAGAGGCAAGAACTCCGATGCTTTTCTGAGGACAACGGAGACATCATACAAA
>NW_011479247.1:13265-13980 GCF_000754665.1 Bison bison bison | reverse complement strand
TAAAAAAAAGGCCTTTCTTAAAACAGGTAAGCAGGTATGTGAGCTGAGAGAAATGTAACAGCAGGGGGCAGTCTATGTGGCTCATATTCTGCTTTGTCCAGCCCTTACTCCCACAGATCCTGACAGCGGGTGAAAGCTTTCTGAAAATTCACAAGGGAAAAAATTCTCAGGTCTTCAGGCTCGGTGGACACAGGCCTACCCAGGCCCAGGCTCCTAATGGTCCTTGTACAAAGACTCGCCCCTCCCTTGCCAAAGCCTTTCTGCCCATTGTGCTGGCCAGGGCCCCTCTGGGAGCTGGCATCCCCACGGGATAGATCAGCACGAAAACAATATATCTTCCCATCAGTGGTCTTTGACAAGTCTGGGAAGCAAGGCTTCCTTATCTGTGGTCCATGGATGAGTTCAAAGGACTTTCAAAATTCTGAGTATGTGGGCATTTCTCTGAGAAGCTATGTGGTAACTTGTTGGGGTTATTGAAAGTCTTTGTGACCCCTGAGCCTTTAGGCACAATTACTGCTGCAGTTACTTAAAGCTGTGTCCCTGACTCCTCAAGTCTTGTAGTGCATTAGGGCTGAAGGGCCCTTGGAAAAGCTAGGGAGACCAATCCCTGGTTTTACAGAATAGGAAACTGGAGCTTAGATGGTTTCCTTTCCAGGGTTTTGAGACAGAGGGGGGATTGGAATAGAATCTCCCAAGACCCAAGCCTTGAGACTAA
>NW_011479247.1:10631-11736 GCF_000754665.1 Bison bison bison | reverse complement strand
CGGCAGCCCACCAGGCTCCTCCGTCCATGGGATTTTCCAGGCAAGAGTACTAGAGTGGGGTGCCATTGCCTTCTCCGATGTATAATATGAATGAACTTCAAAAACCAATATGCTAAATAAGTCAGGCACCAAAGGTCACATATGATTCCACTTACTTGAAATACCCAATAGAGGTAAACCCATAGAGACAGAAAGCAGATAAATTTTCCAGAGGCTGAGGAGGCTGGAGTTTGGGTTGATGAGAGTGTTTTCAAAGTTGACAGATGTCATGGATGGACAGCATAGTGAATGTACTAAGTGCTACTAAACTGTAGCATTTTTTGAGGTCCACTTTTTGAGGTCCATCAGTGTTGTAGCATGTGTCAGTTCTTCATTTCTTTTTATAGCTGGATTAGATTCCATTGAATAGATAGGCATAGTTTGTATCCATTCTTTCACTGAAGGGCATTAGGGGTATTTTGATCTTTTGGCTATTGGGAATAGTACCATATGAAGATTCATGTACACGTATTTGTTTGGATGCCTCTTTTCAAAATAGGGATTCCCTAGTGGCTCAGATGGTAAAGAATCAGGTTGCAATGAAGGAGACCCGGGTTTGATCCCTGGGTCTGGAAAATCCCCTCGAGAAAGGAATGGCTACCCACTCCAATCAATATTCTTGCCTGGAGAATTCCACAGACAGAGGAGGCTGGCAGGCTCCTCAAAATAATTGAAAATACCAATTCTTTTAGGTATATACCTAAGAATAGAATTTCTTGGCCACATGGTAGTTGCATGTTTAACTTTCTGAGCAAACTCCAAATAGTTTTCCACAGCATATGCACCATTTTATATTCTCACCATCCAAGTACAAGGGTTCCAATTTCTCCACATCTTCACCAAGTCTTGTTAATGTCCATTTACTTTTCATTATAGCCATTCTTGTGGATGTGAGGTTGTACATATCATTGTGGTTTTGATTAGATTTCCCCAATGACTAATAATTGAGCATCTTTTCATGTGCTTGTTGGCCATATGTATATATTCTTTGAAGAAATGTCTGTTTAAGCCCTTTGCCAATTTTTAATTGAGTTGTTTGTCTTTTTGCAGTTTGTTATTTATACAT
>NW_011479247.1:8606-10531 GCF_000754665.1 Bison bison bison | reverse complement strand
TTATTATTTATATATTCTGTCATCTATTATTATATGTAATAGTTACTTTTATATATTCTATATATAATAAATAATAGTTATTTATATATTCTGGATGCTTGAACCTTATCCTATATGTCATTTGCAAATATTTTCTCCCATTCTGGGGAAATGCATCACTTTCTTGCACAAAAGTTTTTACTTTCATGAAGTCCTATTTTTTTCTTTAATTGCTTATAATTTTGGTGCTATATCTAAAAACCATTGTCAAACACAAGGTCATGAAGATTTGACTTATGTTTTCCTCAGAACTTTTATGTTTTAGCTCTAGCATTTAGGTCTTTGATCCATTTCGAGTTAATTTTTGGTTGTATTGTAAGGTAGGGGTACAACTTCAGACTTTTTCATGTGGATATACAATTGTCCCAACACTATTTTTTGAAGAGCCTACTTTTCCTCATCGAATGATTCTGACACCCTTGTCAAGAATCATTTGACAGTAGATGTATGGGCTTGTTTCTGAACTCTCAATTTTATTTCATTTGTCTATATGTCTGTCTTTATGCCAGTACCATACTGATTTGATTACTATAGCTTTATGACAAATTTTGAAAAAATCAGAAAGTGGGGGTCCTCCAATATTGTTCCTCCTTTTCCATGTTGCTTTGATTATCGGCATGTCTTGCAATTCCATAGGAATTTTAGGGTTGGCTTTTTGGTTTCTGCAAAAAGGGCTGTTGAAATTTTGATAGAGATCATATTGAGTTTATAGATTGCTTTGTGTAGTATTGTCATTCTATCAATAAATCTTTCAATCCATGAACACAAATAGTTTGCATAATCAAAGAAGGAATTACTTTGATGATTAAGGTCTGTTTAAAAATGCAGATTTTAAGTAGATAAATATCAGGTAGATCGGGGTGGGCCATATTCCAGGCCTTGTGAAATCCACTATAAGACCAATTGTAAAGAAGGCAGAGAAGAAAAAGGTAATAGGTAAGAAACTTCTAATTGCATATTAATTAATTGATCATATGTAATATTTACTATGCCTGGAAAGCATCTCCAAAAGGTATATCCTCTAATGACTGAACGGTACTGATTTCGTTAGTGCTTTCCTTTGCAACAACATCTCTCCAATATGAAATAAGCTTGTTCTAAAATTTTAAGTTATAACTAATATTTTAAGAAATATTAGACTCGATTATACTTACCAAAGGAAAACTAATATTTTCCTTTGTGTTAAATATGCATTTAGACTTTTACTTAAAAAGAAATTAATGTGATCAAACTGATTAATTCCAGTCATCATTGTTGGGTCACACCTAGTACCAATCAGTCTCTGAAACTTTTGCTTCTGTCTTCCCTTTCATTGCACGGTTGCTAGTCAATGTACTCAGTTGAATTTGGGGGCAGACCATTAGGAGGCTTCACAAAAGCTGTAAAAGTTCCTTTCCTCAGGTGGCCCTGGCATTCTAGGAGCTCTGGGTCTGCATAATGGCTCATTCTGATAACTGTGTGTGAGGATGATCCCAGGGCAAGGTACACTTATGTCCTTGTACATTTAACTTATAATTTGCACATGACTGTACACAACTGGCAGGAAATTACAGACACAGAGGGTCAGCATTTCCACATATTTTGGTGAGGCGGGGGCAGAAATTCAATCCACAACACCCTGTTTTAATTCGTATTGGACTGTATTAACTATTTTACGTGGGATTGAAGATTCAGGTTCTTCCATTTCATAGAGCCAATTATGTCAAAGACTTTATTTTTCATTAAATCAGAGCATATTTTAGGGTAATGGGCTATGGGGGAATTTATGCAAGGCAACAGTTCTGATGGTTACAGTGGGGCATAGTTTTTGTCCTCTATTTTTGTGTTTGGTAACTCTCTCCTAAGAGTATAATAGGTTCCCTTTTAAAATTTAGTGAAGACCCCCA
>NW_011479247.1:5393-6587 GCF_000754665.1 Bison bison bison | reverse complement strand
GGGATGGACATGTAAACACTGCTATATTTAAAATAGATAACCAACAAGGACCTAGTGTATAGCACAGGAAACTGTTCAATATTATGTTACAACCTAAATGGGGAAAGAATTTGAAAAAGAATTGATATGTATTAAAAAAAAAGTTGTAATAAGAGGGAGGAATTGGGAAATATATTCCACAATGAATGCATAATCCATGTACACAAAATGCTAAATAATAACTAATAAAAAATAGACATAAAAAAGGAGGGAATACTCAGGTGCTCTTATCAGCTTGCCCACACATGTAGGAAGAAGGGGAAGGGGTAGTAGCAGGGCTTGAAATCTGTCAGCAAACATTAACACTGAAGTGATATCCTTTACTATCAACATTTTCTTGACGAACTCTGGGATGGGAGCAATTATGACCTTCACTTTACAGATGAAGAAATGTGGCTTAAATTGAATCCTCAATGTGAAGGGATTTGAACATACATTTATTTTATATCAATCAGTGCTTTTGTCTTTGATACAAGGTAAAGTGGGGGAGCATTTGCACTAACAAGTTGATTTCCAAAGCAAGTGAGCAGAGTGTTATTATGTCTGGATTCCTGTAAATTAATGAAAAATGTTGTACTAATTATTTACAGTATACAATTACCCTTTAAATTTCAGGATGTTACTGCTGGTATATGAATCCTTATTCCATTTGGACACAAAGCTCACCTTTACATCAGTGCCTTGCACTACATTAATGAAAATGTCCTGGCCTGAGGGCACATGTTCCTCTCTGCCACCAGCAACGCTGTAGACATAGACCATAGTTGGTGTGTCTGTAGGCTACGGAACTTCATGGTCTTGTGCCTGACTTGGGGCAATGATTCCTTAATCAGGGATTAATGAGCACCATTAGTAACACCAGCAGCAGTGCTTCTGGTCTAGATGCCCAGACTGGCTCGTGTCTAGGTCACAGACAGACCTCAGGATCCTCAGCCCCAGTGAGAACTGGAATTGAGCTCATGCATGGCTGTAAGAGTAGTTGTCCTAGCTCTCTGGGACTATGGCCCATGCCGAGTTATTCCAGCAATGCTTCTCAAAGATGCTAGCAGAACTTTCAGGAATACAAATGGAATGTTGTCTTTTGAGAGAATACAAGTAACTGCATAACCAAGGACTTGACCATCAGCATGACACTGAGACCAGCTTGAGACTCAG
>NW_011479247.1:4409-5275 GCF_000754665.1 Bison bison bison | reverse complement strand
CTTTGCCTTGCGCCAAGACCTCTTCTTTGGAAATGCGATAAAGAGGAGGGGAACAGTGTCACTGGGGAGGTGAACTTTGAAGGGACTCAATATACAGTATATTCAACTAAGGCTGCATCAGATCACTGTGGCTGAGATGACCACGAAGATGAATGCTAAGGTCATCCGAGCACTCCCTGTGTGCTAGACACTGTTCTGAGCACTTCAGCAGTATCATCTCATTCAATCCTCACAACTCTAAAGGAAGTGTTGTTGTCCTCTTACCTTTACAGGGGGGGAACGTATGGATCAGAGAGTTTAAAGGACGTGTCCAAGGTCCCACAGAACTGGCACTGGAAATTAAACAGGCTGCCTCCTGAGTTTGTACTCTTAACACTACGATGCAGCAACATTTTCCTAATGTGGGCAAATGGTAGTCACTTAACTTTTATCCAGCAGGGCTGGGGTTCATCAAGCCAATTCATTTTGTGATGGCAGCTAAAGATGCTACATTAGCTAAATGTATCTGAATGTTTTACCACGGAGGTTATACTGAGAGGCCACATTTTTCACAGGAGTAACCATTGGTCTGGAAGGGAGAGCAAAAAAGGGGAAGAAAATGACTTTTCCCCTTCTTCCACTACCTTTCTCTAAGTCGCAGGACCTGATTGGTTAGGCACCAAGAGGAGTCATGGTGACTCACAATGGCTCAGAATACTCTGGTCACGTGCAATGGTAAGATCTGACCATGGCTGCCACCACCTGAGTTTCTCTGTGTTCAGGCCTGAATACACTGAGTTAGAGGTGCTGGAAGACAGGGCAGACCATCACCTATGTTTGAGTACCATCTGTGTATCTGTTCCCTGGACATTCAGTTCTCTTGTCTT
>NW_011479247.1:0-1184 GCF_000754665.1 Bison bison bison | reverse complement strand
TCCAAATGGCTGTGGATGCCGACACAAGCTGCACCAGGGTGGAGTTGGCCATTGCCAAAAAGTCATATAACCTACCTGCTTATGCCTGTCCATAATCTTGGAAAATGCAAAAAAAAAGTAAAATAACAAAATCCTCCCTTGTTTCACTGGCTAAAATGAAAGATGCCTGTCAGTCCTTCTAGTTTGATATGTTTTTATGTTGATATAATTTTCCTGAGTTACACTGGAGAGGAAATTCTATTCATTATAACAGTCTTTGCAGGGGCTCTCAGACACAGTGGAGATGGTGAGATCACACTTCCTATCAGATTTCTTTCAGCTTTAATCTGAAAAAAAATCAAGGGAATAGTTGGATAGTTCTAGGTCACTCAGGGACCCAAGACTCCTGTCCCCTAGGAAAGACATTCACTGCCATTCACTGCCAAGGAAGAGCACTGCTTCTCAGCTGGGCCTGAAACTGCCCTCCCCACTCCCCCAAGACCCACTCTGCTGCTGGGAGGCACCAGCAAAAGGAATCAGGCCACGAAGAGCCCAGGCCCAGGAAATACTCCCCAGCCCCACTGGTCCATGCCTCTTGCCTCCAGAAGCTCCCCACATAGCAAGCATTCCTGTCTCTGGAGGCAGCAGGGGGAATCCTTTCCCTTACCTAGAATCCCAAGGTGGCCTGGCCTGGGAAAACTGCTTCCATTTCCCAGGCAGCATCCCCAGGAACTCAAGGAAGCCCCAGTAGCCTGCAATAAACCAAGCAAGGCAAAGGCCCCATGAAGGCTCGGAAAATCACGCTGTCCACACAACCACAGCCCAGGACCTGCTCTCCAAACCCAAACAGGGAGACTACCTACTACACTACCAAGCTTCCACAGAATCCAGTGTCTCCTAACATGACACCAAAAGTCCAAGACACAATGGAAAATTACCCTTCATACAAAGAAGCAGGAGATTCACAACTTGAATGACAAAAGACAACCAAGTGACACTAACTCCAAAATGAATTAGGTATCAGAATCATCTGACTGTGATTTTAAGCAACAACCATAAAAATAATTTAACAAACAATTAAATGTTCATACCAGCTTATTTGGGGCTTCCCAGGTGGTGCTAGTGGTAAAGAACCTGTCTGCCAATGCAGGAGACATAAAAGACGAGGGTTTGATCCCTGGGTTGGGAAGATCCCCTGGAGAAGG
>NW_011479246.1:14537-15992 GCF_000754665.1 Bison bison bison | reverse complement strand
AGTGAAACAGTACAGATACCCCAGAAACAAACCCACATACTCATGGTCAATTAATCCACAACAAAATATGGAAGAATATACAACGAGGAAAGGACAATCCCTTCAATAAGTGGTGCTGAGAAAACTAGACAGCTACACATAGAAGAATGGAATTAGAAAAATTCCTCACCGCATATAGAAAAATAAATACAAGATGGATTAAAGACTTAAATGTAGGACAAGATACCACAAAACTCCTAGGGGAAAACATAGGCAAAACACTCTTTGACATAAATTGAAGCAATATTTTTTTGGATCCATCTCCCTAAGGTAAAAAAAGAGCAAAAATAAATATATGAGATCCAATTAAAGTTAAAATCTTTTCCACAACAAAAGAAAACCATAAAGAAATAAAAAAGACAACATACTCAATGGGTGAAAATATTTACAAACAATATGACTGATAAAGGATTAAAATTCTACATGTATAAACAGCTCATACAAATCAACATAAAAAAAAAAATTAAAAAGTAGGCAGAAGAACTGCATAGACATTTTTCCAAAAAGGAAGTACAGGTGGCCAACAGGCAGATGCAAAGATGCTCAGCATCATAAATCATCAGGGAAATGCAAATCAAAACCACAGTGAGATGTCACCTGTCAAAATGGTTATCATCCAAAAGTCTACAAATAACACCTGTTGGCAAGGATGTGGAGAAAAAGAAACTTTTGTACATTGGTTGGAATGTAAACTAGTGAAACCACTGTGGAAAACAGTATGGAGGTTTCTCAAAAAAAACTAAAACTACCATATGACTCATGACTCTGTGCATATATATATATATACACATACATACATACATTCCTGGGCATATATCTGAAAAAACAAAACCACTATTTCAAAAAGATACATGCACCCCAATATTCATAGGAGCATTATTTACAACTGCCAAGACATGGAAACAACCTGCATCCATCAACAGATAATTAATAAAGTTGTTTTATATATACACAAAGGAATACTACTCAGCCATAAAAAGAAAGAAATTAGGTCGTTTTCAGCAACATGGATGGACCTAGAGACTATATCATACTAAGTGAAGTATGTCAGAGAAGGACAAATACCATATGAAATCATTTACATGTGAGATCTAAAATATGACACAAATGAAGTTAAGAAACATAAATAGACACACGAACATAGAAAACAAACTTAAGGTTACCAAAGGAGAAAGGGGTGAAGGAGGAATAAATTAGGAGTTTGGGATTAGCAGGGCTTCCCTAGTGGCTCAGATGATGAAGAATCTTCCTGCAATGCAGAAGGCCTGGGTTTGATCCCTGGGTTGGGAAAATTTTCTACAGAAGGGAATGGCTATCCACTCCACTATTCTTGCCTGATGAAATCCATGGACAGAGGAGCCTGGCATGCTACAGTTCATAGGGTCACAGAGTCGGACACAACTGAGCAATTAACAC
>NW_011479246.1:8778-11654 GCF_000754665.1 Bison bison bison | reverse complement strand
CCTCTCCTTCCCCCACTATGTTCACAAGTCCATTCTCTATGTCTATGTCTCCATTCCTTCCCTGCAAATAGGTTCATCAGTACTGTTTTCCTAGATACCATACATATGTGTTAATATATGATGTTTACGTTTCTCTTTCTGATTTACTTCACTCTGCGTAACAGGCTCTAGGTTCATCCACCTCATTACAAGTGATTCAAATTTTTTCCTTTTTATGGCTGAGTAATTTTCTATTGTGGGCTTCCCTAGAGGCTCACTGGTAAACAACACTCCTGCCAATGCAGGAGGCATGGGCTCAATTCCTGGGCCGTGAAGATCCCCTGAAGAAGGAAATGCTAACACATTCCAGTATTCTTACCTGGGAAATCTCATGAACAGAGGAGCCTGGCGGGCTGAAGTGCATGGGGACACAAAGAGTTGGACACGACTTAGTGACCAAAACAACGACAGTATTCCATTGTAAATATGTACTACCTCTTCTTATTCATATGTCAATGGACATTTAGGTTGCTTCAATGTTCTGGCTATTGTAAACAGTGCAGCTAAGAACACTGGGGCACATGTGCCTTTTTGAATTACGGTTTTCTTAGGGTATATTCCCAGTAGTGGGACTGCTGGGTCATATGGTAGTTCTATTCCTAGTTTCTTAAGGACTTCCCTGGTGACTCAGATGGTAAAGCATCTGTCTACAATGTGGGAGACCTGGGTTCGATCCCTGGGTCGGGAAGATACCCTGGAGAAGGAAATGGCAATCCACCCCAGTACTATTGCCTGGAAAATCCCATGGACAGAGGAGCCTGGTAGGCTACAGTCCATGGGGTCGCCAAGAGTCGGACACGACTGAGCAACTTCACTTTCATTTTCACTAAGGAATCTCCATACTGTACTCCATAGTGGCTATATCAATTTACATCCCCACCAACAGTGCAAGAGGGCTCCCTTTTCTCCACATCCTCTCCAGCATTTATTGTTTGTAGTTTTTGGGGGTTTTTTGATAATGGCCATTCTAACCAGCATGAAGTGATACCTCATTGTAGCTTTGATTTCTCTAATAATGAGCAACGTTAAGTATCTTTTCATGTGTCCGTTGGCCATCTCACAGAAATTTTATCTGCAATACTGAAGTATAAAACAAAACGAATCACCAGTCCAGGTTTGATGCATGATACAGGGTGCTCGGGGCTGGTGCACGGGGATGACCCAGAGGGATGGTATGGGGAGGGAGACAGGAGGCAGGGTCAAGATGGGGAACATGTGTACAGCTGTGGCAGATTCATGTTGATGTATGGCAAAACCAATACAGTATTTTAAAGTAATTAGCCTCCAATTAAAATAAATAAGTTTATATTAAAAAATAAAATAAACAAATTTATATTAAAAAAAACAAATATTCATCAACACATGTTTGAATAAAAATTGTGGTATATCCATATAATGAAATACCACTCAGCAATAAAAACCATTAACTATTGTTATTGTTGTTCTTTAGTTGCCAAGTCATGTCTGATTCTTTTGCGAACCCATGGACTGTAGCCCGCCAAGCTCCTCTGTGCTATTTTGGATCAATCTCAAAATATTTATGCTAAGTGAAAGAGACAAGACAAAAAGGAGTACAGATTGTGTATTTCAATTTATATAAAACTCTCTCAAAACTGTAACACAGTATATAAAGAAAGCAGGTCAGTGCTTACCCATGGATGGACCCTGGTGGGGAAGGACATGAAGGACTATTGGAGGTAATGTATTTGTTTATTAACATGGTGATGGTTTAATGAGAATATACATATGATCAAATTTATAAAATCATACATTTAAATATGTTTATTTATTTTATATCACTTACACCTCAATTAAGCTGTTAAAAAACAAAAAGGGAAGGGAAAGTGGAGGAAGGAAATGGAAAGGGAAGGATAAGGGAAGGAAGAAGAGCAAATAAGGGAGGAAAGAAAGTGAAATAACAAGCAAAAGAGAAAGGGCCAAAGAATGAAATTAAAAGAAAGATAAAAACTCTTAAAGAAGACAGAAAAGAAAAACAATCCTAAAGGTTTCTTACAAATGCCTGAGGTCTGTAAAACGCTACCGTTATTTAAGCTATGTAGTGAAAACTATACAAAATGATATAGAAAAAGGAGTAATTCCCCTTCAACTCACACCTGAGTATCAGAGTGCATCTGGGGATTTACAAAAGATGCACATATATTGCCTAAACAGATAGTATCTACAGAATGATCTCCAGACTGGAAGGTAGGTATTTTTCATATAAATGTCACAACAAAAGATTAATTAATTTGACAACTATTCAGTGATCCCCACTGAATAGGTATTGGCCTATTTTCTGGCTCTGGCAATGACCAAGGAAGCAGGGCATCACGTTCTATGGAGGAAGGCAGTCACATGATCAATAAAGGTCACACAATCATTAGCTGGGCTAGATTATCATTGCAGGTACAGTGTACTGACATGAAAATAAAGGGCACAGGAGAAGAAAGAGAAATTGGAGATGACTGGTCATAGAAGAAAGAGGAATACCAAGAGAGCAGGCTCTGTGTACGAAATGATCGCTTGATTTTCACAGTTCCACTGACTGTGGCGGCGCCCCAGGGGTCTGCAAACCTCAGTCGGGCGGAGTTGGGCTAAGTACCCGGAAAGGGATAGGCGAGTGAGGCGGGGGTGTGGCGCCCCGCGGCCGCCGCCGGACTCTGACCACCATGCTCCGTCCGCCACCGTCCGCTACACGCAGGCTTAGAAACTACCGGCCCGTAATGCGGAGCTCGCCTGGTGCTGGCCGATGGCTGCCCGAGTCCTCATCTCCACCGCCACCTGACGACAGCTGCCATCCCCCCAGAAACCGGGCAGACACCGCCCCTCCCGGCCCC
>NW_011479246.1:6121-7307 GCF_000754665.1 Bison bison bison | reverse complement strand
GTCCACAGCCTGTTAAGAGCCCAGTTACACAGCAGATGTTGAAAGGTGGGAAAGCGAAGATTCACCTGCAGCTCCCCATCACTGAATTTCCCCCTGAACCATCCCTGTTCCCCCGCCCTCCTCCCATGGAAAAATTGTCTTCCTCAAAACTGGTCACTAGTGCCAAAAAGGTTGGGGATTGCTGCTCAAGATGCTTAGGTTCTCAGTGCTGTGCTAGGGCCTCACTAACCAATACAACCGGTATTAATGACTGGGTATGTGTTCATGCCTTCAATTTTGCCAATTTAAGACCAAATGATATGTAAGCCTTTTACCTATAAAACAAAACGTAACAGTTTTAGATGTAATTAGCTAGTTTTTATTCATCCAACAAGACATACAGTCAACAAATATTTTTGAGGGGCTATTTAGCATCAGTAATACATGTTTACCAGCTGAGCCAAACTTGTTTGGGAAGCCTTTGATACCATGTCCAATTCAGTTCCACTGTGAGGCCAGATCTGAGGCTGAGGGACTAACAGAAGGTCCTAGTTACATTATGAACCTAAGATATCAGGGACACACTGATTCTTGATGGTTCTGAAAAAGGTACAGGATGTTAGATACATGCCTTCCCTGAGTGAAGGAAATTGAAGAGAAATATCCTGAGTTCATGCATTTCTTATATATGGTTTTCAACAAATAAGTATTTTGTAAATTAATTTTGGTCTTTCTTAGGCACACAGCTTGAGGTATCACTATAAATTCAATAAATAATTCTTTCTGGATACCAGCCCCCAGGATACTTTGCTGAGTTCTGGGGATACAGAACATTCAGGCCCCAAGTTATCTACATTCTCACAGTCCAATGGCAAGATGGTTATACAGAGATATGATTTCCAAAAATGTGTAGAAGGCTCTGGCAAGGTTAAAAACAAGGGGCTCTGGGATCACAGAGGAAAGACACTAAATCACAGCTGGAAGGGTAAGTGAGCAGGAAGGATCAGGATAGGCACCTTTCAGAAGAAGGATTATGAAGTAGACACCATTATTATCCCCATTTACATATTATGAGACCAAGGGTCAAAGAGGTTATATTTGCTCAAAGTCTGTTGCCAAGGTGTTGCCAGTCTTCAAACCCAAGACTGTATGATCCCAGTGCCCTCTGCAGTTTACATTACCTTTTATGTTTTATATTTGTTTGTTT
>NW_011479246.1:5195-5830 GCF_000754665.1 Bison bison bison | reverse complement strand
ACACACAATTCTGGGGTCTGAAGACTCACATAAGCATCTCCATCCATAGCTCTCCTCTTCTTGGTCCACCTGCACTGTGTGCTTTTGTTCTTTTTCAGTGAAATTAGAATATCTCTGCCCCTGGGTTCGATCCCTGGGTTGGGAAAATCCCCTGGAGAAGGAAATGGCAACCCACTCCAGTATTCTTGCCTGGGAAATCCTATGGACAGAGGAACCTGGCGGGCTACAGTCCATGGGGTTGCAAAGAGTCAGACACGACTGAGCAACTTCACTTTCACTTTTCACCCTGCCTTAATTCATAGGATAATTGCTCAGCATTCCTCTTGCTGGACTAGGGTATAGATATCATTAGGGAAGTTTTTCTCTTTGTTGTTGTTGTTCAGTGGCTCAGTCCTGCCCGAATTCTTTGCAACCTCATTGACTGTAGCACGCCAGGCTTTCCTGTCCTTCACTATCTCCCAGAGTTGATCAAACTCATGTTGATTGAGTCAATGATGCAATCCAACCACCTCACCCTCTGTCACCTCAATCTTTCCCAGCATCAGGGTCTTTTCCAGTAAGTCAGTTCTTACCATCATGTGGCCAAAGTATTGGAGCTTCAGCTTCAGCTTCAGCATCAGTCCTTCCAATGAATA
>NW_011479246.1:3883-5095 GCF_000754665.1 Bison bison bison | reverse complement strand
GATATCTCTGCTTTTTGATATGCAGTCTAGGTTTGTCATAGCTTTTCCTCCAAAGAGCAAGCATCTTCTAATTCTGTGGCTCCAGTCACAGTTCACAGTGATTTTGGAGCCCAAGAAAATAAAATCTGTCACTCTACTTTCCCCCCATCTGTTTGCCATGAATGATGGAACCAGATGCCATGATCTTCGTTTTTTGAATGTTTTCAGCCACCTTTTTCTTTCTCCTCTTTCACCTTCATCAAGTCTCTTTAGTTCCTTTTCACTTTCTGCCATTAGCATGGTGTCATCTGCATATCTGAAGTTATTTCTCCTGGCAATCTTGATTTCAGCTTGTGACTGATTCAGCTTGGCATTTCCCATAATGTATCTGCATATAAGTTAAATAAGCAGAGTGACAATACATCCTTGATGTACTCCTCTCCCAATTTTGACCCAGTCACTTGTTCCATGTCTGGTTCTCACTGTTGTTTCTCGACCCTCATGTAGGCTTCTCAGGAGACAGATAAGGCAGTCTGGTACTCCCATAGCTTTGAGAATTTTCCATAGTTTGTTGTGTTCCTCACAGTCAAAGGCTTTAGCATAGTCAATGAAGCAGGTGTTTTTCTGGAATTTCCTTGCTTTCTCCATGATCCAACAAATGTTGGCAATTTGATCCCTGGCTCCTCAGTCTTTTCTAAATCCAGCTTGTACAGCTGGAAGTTCTTGGTTCACGTACTGTTGAAGCCTAGCTTGAAGGATTTTGAGCATTACCTTGCTAGCATGTGAAATGAGGGAAATTGTATTGTAGATTGAACATTCTTTGGCATTGCCTTTTTAGGGATTGGAATGAAAAATGACCTTTTCCAGTTCTATGGTCACTGCTGAGTTTTTCAAATTTGCTGACATTTATCATCTTTTAGGAGTTGAACTGTCTCAGCTGGAATTCCATCACCTCTGCTAGCTTTATTTATAATAATGCTTCCTAAGGTGCACTTGACTTCACACTCAAGGATGTCTACGTCTAGGGTTGTGACTAAACCATCATGGTTATCTGGGTCATTAAGACCTTTTGTACAATTCTTCTGTGTATTCTTGCCACTTCTTAATCTCTTCTGCTTCTGCTAGGTCCTTACCATTTCTGTCCTTTATTGTGCCCATCTTTGCATGAAATACTCCCTTGGTATCTTCAATTTTCTTGAAGAGATCACTAGTCTTTCCCATTCTATTGTTTTC
>NW_011479246.1:0-900 GCF_000754665.1 Bison bison bison | reverse complement strand
GAAGAGGATCAGATGGTTGGATAGCATCACTGACTCAATGGACATTAGTTTAAGCAAGTTCTGGGAGATGATGAAAAATAGGGAAGGCTGGCATGCTGCAGTTCATGGGGTCACAGAGTCAGACACAATTTAGTGACTGAGCAATAACAACAATTGTAAACACAGAGAGGCATATAATTACATATCACAGATTTAAGAGCTAATTCTTTTCTTTTCTTACTCTGCATCTTAGCAACATAATTATTTTTTGACTGCACACAAACACCCTAAAATTGAATGTCATCTGTTTTAATTCACAGCCACCACTACATTTCCTGGGAGTCTGCTGCTGCTGCTGCAGCTAAGTCACTTCAGTCGTGTCTGACTCTGTTCAACCCCATAGATGGCAGCCCACCAGGCTCCCCTGTCCCTGGGATTCTCCAGGCAAGAGTACTGGAGTGGGTTGCCATTGCCTTCTCCGTCCTGGGAGTCTACTGGTCCTATAATATAGAACTAGGACCGATTGCATAATTTGTTGGGCCTAGTACAAAATGAAGATGCTGGGTACCTTGTATAAAAAAATCAGTAAGAATTTTAAGATGGTGGCTTAGTGTTAGTTGCTCAGTTGTGTCTGACTCTTTATGACCCCATGGACTATAGCCCGCCAGGCTCCTCTGTCCATGGCATTCTCCAGGCAAGAATACTGGAGTGGGTTGCCATTTCCTCCTCCATGGGATCTTCCCGACCTAGGGATCAGTCCCATGTCTCCTGCATTACAGGCAGATTCTTTACCATCTGAGCCACCAGGGAACCCCAAGACAGTGGCAGCTCATCATTAACCTAATCAGGGGCCAGAGCAACTGCACAGGTCACATATCACAAAACCAGCCCTGTACAGCATAGTAGTCGATCAGCAGGCAA
>NW_011479245.1:9416-11308 GCF_000754665.1 Bison bison bison | reverse complement strand
AATTCATTCTCTTGATTCATGAATGATCTACCTAAGGAAATGAATAGTTCTTCTGCCTCTGCTGCTACTGCTGCTAAGTCGCTTCAGTTGTGTCCAACTCTGTGCGACCCCATAGACAGCAGCCCATCAGGCTCCCCAGTCCCTGGGATTCTCCAGGCAAGAACACTGGAGTGGGTTGCCATTTCCTTCTCCAATGCATGAAAGTGAAAAGTGAAAGTGAAGTTGCTCAGTCATGTCTGACTCTTAGCGACCCCATGGACTGCAGCCTACCAGGCTCCTCCGTCCATGGGGTTTGCCAGACAAGAGTACTGGAGTGGGGTGCCATTGCCTTCTGCCTCTACCATCCCAGAATTAACAGAATCAATCCATGTGTCCTCTTCTTGAACTTTCCACACATCTATTGCTTATCTTTTTTAACAATTCATTTGTAGTTAACTTTATTATCATTTGCCTAGGGCCAACTTTTTTCTTTTCACAGAAGTTTGCATGGATCTTTGAAAAATAAATTCATGATATAACTGTATTAAGCAGAATTATTGACAAGCCATGTGAAGTTCTCATGCCTTGCAGTAATAAGGAACACTTGCGTGAAATAGCAAAAACAAAAAAAGTTCAGGTTGCACATATTCCTTTGATACTCTGTATTCATAAAACATGGACCAGCTACCTTTTGGTTCTGGGGACACAAACCAGTTCTGTCAACCATATTCCACCAATTGGTTTAAAAAATCTACTTTACTTTTTCATTTTACTTTTAATTAGAGACTACTTGCCAACCATAAAGAATGTTGAGTGCAAAAGATTGAGGGCAGGAGGAGAAGGGGGCAGCAGAGGATGAGATAGTTAAATAGCAACAGGGACTCAATGGTCATAAATTTCAGCAAACTCTGGGACATAGTGGAGGACAGAGGAGACTGGTGTGCTGCAGTCCATGGGATTACAAAGAATCCGACATGAGTTAGCAACTAAACAACAACAACAAAGTAGCTAACCTTATACTTACCACAAAAGTTGAAAACATCTCATCCTGTCACAACTTTCTTCTTTAAATTACTCTCATATTCTTAAATGTCAATTAGAATTTAATAAAACATTAAGTTACACTGCACTGCAGCTTTCAGCGAAGTTCTCTGACATTGGAGAAAATATATTTTTGGTGACGTTTCTTTCTTGATTCCTATATTGAAATAAAAGAGTATACTGAAAACACTTGATGCACTGTGAATAGCTTATATCTTTTCTCCAGATATTATTACAAACACATTTTTATTTGACATTTCTATTAAATCATTTTTATACTGCCAATAAAGACATAGTTCCATTTCTTAAGAATCAGGTACAAAGAAGAATGCAACATATAAATTAATATAAAATATAATCCTTAAAATAGGTTACAGTCTAAAGGAAATAAAACAGGTATGTGTGCATGTGCACACACATGTATTAACACACATACATGGAGTTAAATAGCAAAACAAAGCATGATAATGAGTGGCAAAACAGAATTTTCAGTGGGAGGAGTTAAATTTGATATTTGAATCTACCTCTTGCTATGTGACTCTGAGAAAGTTGCCTGAAACTGTCAGGTTTTAGATGTTTCATCTTAAAAACAGAAGCAATAATACACAGAGATATTGTGAAGTTTCTACTGAATACTGTATATGAAAGTGTACAGGGTCTCACATCCAAAACAGATAAAGTCGATTGAGCACCAGGGCAGTGACTGTACCCAATGCAGGGACCTCCAGGTCAGAGACCCTTTTATAGTACTTGAAGGAGCCCTGCTACTCTGGAAAGAATATGGGCTTTGGAGTCAGGTCTACTAGGTTTTAAATCATGGCTTCGCAATTCATGATTGTAAAACATTGTGCAAGTGAATTAACCTTTCTGAT
>NW_011479245.1:8379-9316 GCF_000754665.1 Bison bison bison | reverse complement strand
AATCTCCCTCTGCCTCTCTCTTATAAGGACACTTGTGATTGTATTTAGGACCTGCCAGGACAATCCAAGATAATATTCCCATCTCAAGATAATTAATCACATTTGCAAAGCATATTTTGCCACAAGGTAATATATTCACAATTTTCAAGGATTAAAAAGTGGACATCTTTGGAGAACTTTACTCAGCCTACCACAAATGTGTTCACACAGAGGCTTGTGTATGAAAGTTCTTAGCAACTTTTTTCATAGTAATCCCAAAGTGGAAACAATCCAAATATCCTTCAATGGATGACTGAATAACTGTAGTATATCTACACAATGGAATTCTTTTCAGCAATAAAAGAAACTATTGATACACACAATTTGGATTAATCTCAAAGCATTGTGTCAAATAAAAGAAGCTCAGTTTCAAAATGTACACTATTGTATGATTCCAGTTACACCGTACTCTGGAAAAGACAAGACTATGTGACAGAGAACAGATCAGTGATTTTCCAGGAGTTATGAGTTTTGCAGAGGATGTGATTCTAAAGAGACAGCACTAGGAGCTTGGGAGTGATGAAACTGTCCTGATTACGGTGGTTGTTACACGAATCTATACATGAGTTGAAATTCATAGAGCTATACAGCAAATACAACAAATTTTACCTTAATTTTTATTAAAAAATCTGAAGAAATTTCTTCATACAGATTAGGTACACAAAGGTCTGGAGGTAAGGGAGCATTGTATTGTGCGTGCATGCGTGATAGGTTGCTTCAGTTGTGTCTGACTCTTTGCGACCCTATGGATTGTATCCCTCCAGGCTCCCCTGTCCATGGGGATTCTCCAGGCAAGAATACTAGAGTGGACTGCTGTGCTCTCCTCCAGGAGATCTTCTCCACCCAGGGATTGAACCTGCATCTCATGTTTCCTTCATTGTCAAGTGGGTTCTTTACC
>NW_011479245.1:5158-6569 GCF_000754665.1 Bison bison bison | reverse complement strand
TGCAGGTATAGCAAAGGGTCAGTGGGTCTGACTGGAGCATTCTGAAGCATGGTTAATATTTATAGATGCCAAAACTTCTGAATCATATAGCCCCATCCACTTTTCATCCTTACTCATTAATCCAGTGTCTTTTTCCTTCATCTGTATCCTCCCGATCCTCCTCTGTCACTTCAGTACTTGGATGTGTGATTTAGCCTTTCCTGGCTTGTGGCCTTGACTTTCTCCTGGTCCCTTCTGGAATGTCTTCCTTGACTTGGTGTGCTTCCAGAGGATATTTGGCTTTATGAACCTTTGTGGTCTCCTGCCCCTCTGTACCTATCCACAGCCTTCATGGAAGGTCTAAGTATATGTCTCATGAGTTTATTGTGAGGGTCAAAGAGGTAAGTATGAGTAAGCATCCCATAAACTTTTAAGTGTTTTATACTTGGAATGAAATCTTTAGTTCTAAGGCCATGAGATCTCAAACAAAAAGATGATACCAACAGTAAAGTCATTTTGCAATACCAAATCTAGGCAAAGCAGGCAACCAGGAAAAGAACAGCTAGGCAGGAAGCCTATCTCTGTCAGGGTAAGATGAATCACCAGCAAAAAATAGAGTGGCCTTTGGAAGAGTCAGGGCAGCTGGGTTGACTCGTCCCCATCAGTCTAACAGAGAGTGCTGCATAACTCAGCTTCCTTTCTGCCCCTCTATTTCAAACAATTTATAGATGCATCTTTATTTTTCCTCATGCCAGATGTTTTTCTTCATTTTTCTTTATGCTAGATTCTTTTCTTCTGTTTTCTCAGGACATTATATCTTCATGTTTCTCCTCTTGTTATTACTTTTCTGCTTTCTCTGCCTTATTATCTTATAGTTCTTGCTCCTTTACCTTGAAAGGGTTTTGCTATGGTCCCTGGGGAAGTTGCTTTACAGTTTGCGGTACATGTGATGTTTGGAGTCAATCTAGCCACTTTGTCTCTCTGAGAAGACTGTTGGTACACTGCAGTGATTCCCGGAGAGAGGGAAGCAGCATGGTAGCATGGTGCAGAGAGTGAGGCGTAAGGGATCAGTGAGTCTAGATTGTTCCACTGACATGCTGGGTTAACTTTGGCAAATCTTTAGGTTAATGTAGGTCTCAGTTTACCTAATATAAATAGTAAAGTTGCTGAACTAAGTATTCGCTAGGAGTTCTGGATTCCGAAAATGCTATGTTAATGTGAAACACAAAAAGAACTGTTTGGTTTTGGCAATAGAGGATAGTAGGACCAGAGCTGGTGATTGAACTGTTGGAATAACAGCTCTTGCTTTCTGGTATACGTCATGTCACGATCCTCAGGGTGTCTAATGAATGCCCAAAGTACAGACTGGAGACCCTGCCTCCCCAATAAAACTTTCCACTGTACTCTGCATGTAGTGTATGCTTACGGAAAA
>NW_011479245.1:3375-5058 GCF_000754665.1 Bison bison bison | reverse complement strand
CAGTGGCTTCTTATAATTCTAATCTATTACTTTTTCATTTTGAGCTGAACTCTAGTAACTTTTGCTACTGTTTTTATCTATATCTTACTTCCACTGTTCT
Source organism: Bison bison bison (assembly GCF_000754665.1). Taxonomy (NCBI): domain Eukaryota; kingdom Metazoa; phylum Chordata; class Mammalia; order Artiodactyla; family Bovidae; genus Bison; species Bison bison. Next base: position 4,958 of record NW_011479245.1, on the reverse strand, counting down.
CCCACATTCGAGGCAGGAGCTTTAACCTCTGAGCCACAGGGAAGCCCTTATAGATTATAAATATTTCTGAATATTTTTGTAAGATAAAGGACAAAATGTCAATGACTAAGTTTGTACTGCATTTGTTATGCAAACCCTTTGGCAAGCACTTACTAGTGAAAGAGAAAGGTACCTGCAAGCACAACTGTAGTTCTTGTTCAGTTGCCGAGTCTTGTCTGACTCTGAGACTCCATGGACTGTAGCCCACCAGGCTCCTCTGTCTATGGGATTTCCCAGGCAAGAATACTTGGTTGCCATTTATTTCTCCAGGGGATCGTCCTGACCTAGGTATTGAACCTGTGTCTCCTGCATTGGCAGGTGGATTCTTTACCACTGTGCCATGAGGGAAGCCCCAAGCACAATTGTATTGGATGTATTAATGCTAGAGCTGTCATGGTTTTAATTTGATTGTTATTTATTGAGCAGTCAAAATGTGTTAGGCTGCATAAAGAACACACTGAAAGCATGATCTGTATATTAAAGATTTTATACTCTAAAAAAGGAAATCAATTAACTCAACTACAGAATGTATTCATTTATGTAATCATCTGTGAAATCTTGATTAGGTAACTCATTTAGCTAGTCTTATACCTAGCAGGTATTTAATATCTTTCTATTTAAAAATTGTGTTGCTTCAAATAATATTTTAAGATACTTTAATGTGATATCGCTCACATGTATGAAATTATTCCTCCCCATTTGTAAGCTAATTAACAAATATCTCATCAAGAGCAAAAACCTCAGCAGATACGGACGAACCAGAACAAACTGAGTCCTCAGAGAATAGCCATGTTCATTTTACATTCGTTTTCAGAAAATGATCATACAAGGAGAATGGACGCCCTCAGAATAACAAAGCAGTTGTGGTGGGCCAAAGAATTCAAGGTTATACTGCAGCTTGATTCATAGGAATGTGAGATTGTCCATTTCTTACTCCACCAATCCGTTGTAAGCATTCACAGTGTCCCAAGTCCCTTGCAAAACACTGGAGATATAATGATGAAAACGGACATGGTTTTTGCCTTTTGAGACATTTGCAATCTAGCTGCAGAGATGGGGAAATTATTCATTTGTCAAACAAATATTTATTGAGTGCTTTCTTCAGGCTAGACAATTTTCCTAGAGCTGGGGAGACAGAATAAAAAAGAGAGACAGAAATTTCTGTCCTCTTGAGCATATTAAAATTGGGATAGGCTGATGACAAATCTATGTGTGTGTGTATGTGTGTGTAGACATATCCTTCATAGATAGAGATAGATAATAGAGATAGACCTATATGTGTATATCTACACATATGTCTGTTCTCAGATGGTGGTATATGCTGTGGAGAACTACAAATTAGTAGAGAAGGAGAAGGTGTGTTGGGTGATATAGGAAAGGTTTGGGGGAACCTCACTAGTAAGGTGATATATTAGTAGAGATCTCATAAGGTGAGGGAGTAAGACAAGACTTGTATAAAGGGAGTGGGCTGGGAGAGCATTCCAGGCAGAATAGAAAGGTCAAAGACTTAAAGAAAATGGGTGCTTAATAGAGTATGCAGGTAT
>NW_011479245.1:0-762 GCF_000754665.1 Bison bison bison | reverse complement strand
TCTTTCCTATCAGAATCAATTGAATTGAGCCCGTTCATTTGAGATGACACTATTAAGCAAGGAATGAGCCCTTCTGTGTGACTAAATTGAGACCATTGCAATCAATACATTCAGTGACCTTTCTTAATTCTTTTACTTGGAACGATTGGTTCAACAGAATTTATAGCAAGAACTTAAAATCTCAAGATCAATTGTTTTTAAAGTATCCTTTAAGAAAGCTAAAATATCAGTTGACATTAGGTTCTCCAGTATGATAATGCAGTAATAAGTCAAATATCTTAAAATTAGATTTATCCAGGAGACTTTGGGGGACTATATTTAGGATCTGAAATAAAAGTTGATTCATAATCATATGGGTCATACATTATTGATTTTTATTTAGAAAAAATCAACAGTTGTAAAATTAGTTTATTCAAATATTCTAAATATAATTTTCTTTTGTGGGAAGAAAGGAAATTTCCCAGAACATTTATATACCTCTTGTCCTTTACAAATGCAGTTCATACACTAAGGTAAACCATCTGTTACCCCTCTAGTTTTGCCATGATGAAACTATTATAATAAGACTAACTTTTTAAAACATATATTTTATGTATATGAAGACAAATGTGCACAGTGAGATAAACTTTTAGAAATTTGTTTCTAACTTTTTGAGGTTGATGTGAATATCCTGAAAAACAGGCCTTTTTCTACTGATTATCATCAAGGTGTAGGCTTGGTAGGTTTCAATTTTGCTAATAGCTGGGTTTCAGTCCCTGCTAC
>NW_011479244.1:4495-5398 GCF_000754665.1 Bison bison bison | reverse complement strand
TATGTTTTTAATGATGGCAGTTCCAGGGAACTAATGAACCTTACTGGAACAATTCCTGTGCCTTATAGAGGTAATACATACAATATTCCAATCTGCCTGTGGCTGCTGGACACATATCCGTATAATCCCCCTATCTGTTTCGTTAAGCCTACTAGCTCAATGACTATTAAAACGGAAAGCATGTGGATGCTAATGGGAAATATATCTTCCTTATCTACATGAATGGAACACCCAAGTCAGACTTGTTGGGGCTTATTCAAGTCATGATTGTGGTGTTTGGAGATGAACCTCCGGTCTTCTCTCGTCCTACTGTTTCAGCATCCTATCCACCATACCAGGCAACAGGGCCACCAAATACTTCCTACATGCCAGGCATGCCAAGTGGAATTTCTGCATACCCATCCGGGTACCCTCCCAATCCCAGTGGTTACACAGGCTGTCCTTACCCACCTGGTGGTCAGTATCCTGCCACAACAAGTTCCCAGTACCCTTCCCAGCCTCCTGTGACCACTGTTGGTCCCAGTAGGGATGGCACAATCAGTGAGGACACTATCCGAGCCTCTCTCATCTCAGCGGTCAGCGATAAACTGAGATGGCGGATGAAGGAGGAGATGGATCGTGCCCAGGCAGAACTCAACGCCTTGAAACGAACAGAGGAAGACCTGAAAAAAGGTCACCAGAAACTCGAGGAGATGGTTAACCGTTTAGATCAAGAAGTAGCTGAGGTTGATAAAAACATAGAACTTTTGAGAAAGAAGGATGAAGAACTCAGTTCTGCTCTGGAGAAAATGGAAAATCAGTCTGAAAACAATGATATTGATGAAGTTATCATTCCCACAGCCCCACTATACAAACAGATCCTAAATCTGTATGCAGAGGAAAATGCTATTGAAGACACTATTT
>NW_011479244.1:0-557 GCF_000754665.1 Bison bison bison | reverse complement strand
CATTCAGAAAACAAAGATTATGGCATCTGGTCCCATCACTTCATGGCAAATAGATGGAGAAACAGTGGACACAGTGACAGATTCTAGGTTTTTGGGCTCCAAAATCAGTACAGATGGTGACTGCAGCCATGAACTTAAAAAGAAATTAAGAAACTCTTGCTCCTTGAAAGAAAAGTATGACCAACCTTGACCGCATATTAAAAAGGGGAGATGTTACGTTGCCAACAAAGGTCCGTCTAGTTAAAGCTATGGCTTTTCCAGTAGTCATGTATAGATGTGAGAGTTGGACTCTAAAGAAAACTGAGCACCAAAGAATTGATGCTTTTGAACTATAGTGAGACTCTTGAGAGTCCCTTGGATAGCAAGATCCAACCAGTCCATCCTAGGGGAAATCAGTCCTGAATGTTCATTGGTAAGACTGATGCTGAAGCTGAAACTCCAATACTTTGGCCACCTGATGCAAAGAATGACTCATTTGAAAAGACCCTGATGCTGGGAAAGATGGAAGGTGGGAGGAGAAGGGGATGACAGAGGATGAGATGGTTGGATGGCATCAC
>NW_011479243.1:14679-15516 GCF_000754665.1 Bison bison bison | reverse complement strand
TATTTGAATCTTGTCTTTTATCAGGTGTCTTCTATTTTGCCCTTTAAGTTGAAGGAGTGAATCATTTATCATATGTTCAAATAAAAAACAGTTCAAAACATTCTTGTCTTTCATCAGGTGTCTTCTATTTTGCCTTTTAAGTTGAAGGAGTGAATCATTTATCATATGTTCAAATAAAAAAAGAGTTCAAAACATTAGTAAAATAGAAAGGTCTACTTCTGTCCTTGTGAGTGTATGGCTAGTTGCAAATAATAATAACAACATATCTGTTAAGTAATAAAGAAATATTAGTACTTCTTATCTTGAAGTATTAAGATAAAGTCAGGTGATGAGAAATTCCCTCAGTAACTGAATATGTCACTGTCTCTAAATATCTGAACTCACAGCCAAGGATGACAAGAATTGTAAGCTACCCTCTTCCTAAGAATTTTAACCAATTAAGTTTCATTCTCAAAGTATGAATACTTTACTAATATGTGAGTTTTTAAGAATACATAGAGTTTTTAGGAGAAATACAAAGCCATTAATCCCCTGGTGGAAACAAATCAGGAGTTTATTTCCATTTGAATATTTCAACAAGATTACTCTGATGATCACTAGTGTTGGTATAAATTTCCAACAAGTAAATATAAGTCTTTCACAAAAACATAAAATAATAATTATAAATTTGATTTTATTCAACTAATTTACTCATACACACCACACACACACACACACATAAATTTATTTTTAAAAATATTAAAAATGAACTAAGTATATTCCATGACATAATCCATGGATTGTCTTCAGCATCATATGACATTGAAAACACATGGCTGTCTATATTTTTCCTTTATA
>NW_011479243.1:10768-11623 GCF_000754665.1 Bison bison bison | reverse complement strand
ATATATATATATATCTCACATCCTTAAGAATAAGTGTATGATTTTGCACATTTTCTTAGAGGTGATGATGCAGTATGATGAAATGAAGAGTCTTTCAATCTGGTTTGCTGAATGCATACAATGAGGAAAACCCCAAGATGACCCATGTTGGCCACATAACATGAGCAAGAATTAAAATTTGTTAAGTCACAAATATTTAAGGGTTGTTACTGCAGCATAACCTGGATAAAATGACAGATTAAGAAAGTGCATAAGAAGTATGTTGAACCAACTCCATTAAAATAATCAAGGCCATATAGGAAGTTTTCTTTTTAACGAATCAGCAATAAAAATAGGGAACATAAAAGCACTAGAAACTTGGAAAGATTTATGAAAAAAATCTGCAAAGAAATGCATTGCCTTAATTTCATAATACCAAGAACAACAGAAGGACTGAGGAATAGAAACCATTATGTCCACACTAACATTGCCTTGCTCAAAGGGGTATAAAGTCAAAGACAAAGAAAAGTCATACAATATATGAGGGGTTCACATCTAATTTCCATCTGTGTGTTTGGGAACAGGCCCTGGTCCTAAAGTCTACAAAAAATGTTGAACCAATAATGGGAGGCTTAAACTTAATGGTTCTATATTCAGCTGTACTAGGGAATGGACATTGTCTACCTAGATTTCTTTATGCATTATATATGGAAAAGGAATTCTTATCACAATGAATGAGCTATTAGCTAAAAATGCTTTCAATCTGACTCTCATGTTATTATATAATGTTAGATCACTAACCTGATCAAGGAATTAGAAATTAAATTACAAGCTCATAGTTTTAAATATACATAGATGGATGGATAGCTGCATAGA
>NW_011479243.1:8732-10668 GCF_000754665.1 Bison bison bison | reverse complement strand
GCAGGTAGGTAGGAAGAAACATAGGTATTTAGTAGATAAAAAACAGACATAAATATTAATAGATATAACACAGACATATGACTTAATAATATCTACTGAGAGAACGCAGAAGCAATAAGCTTCTAGAGAACTAGGTAGCAGTAAGCATACTTAGAGTAGTAGCAGTGATCACATTTTGGCCAGATCTTTGCTCCTTAAGGGCGTCCTTGGTGGCTCAGCGGTAAAGAATCTGCCTGCCAATGCAAGAGACATGGGTTCAATCCCTGGGTCAAGAAGAGCCCCTGGAGGAGGAAATGGCAACCCACTCCAGTATTCTTGTCTGAAAAAAATCCCATGGACAGAGGAGCCTGGTAGGTTACAGTCATGGACTCGCAAAGAGTCAGACAAGACTGAGCGACCGAGCATACAAACACACTTGGTTCCTAAATACCATCATTAAGTAAAAAGAGTAAGGTTTCCTTAACTGAATGGCTGATTGCAAGGCTAGGAATGGGAAAGTAAAAGATGAGCCTGAAATATCCTGCTGTGCCATAAAGTAAGGGATTGCTCGGAGAATTGATAGGAACTTGTCAAAAGGACACAGCCGCCAACTTGAAGGCACTTACACTAGCCAAATCTGGGACACTTTGAGAATTCATATAAATAATGATAGCAGTGAACTATAATTCACAGAGGAAAATAAGAATCCAAGAGTCTTTTAAAATGGTTAAATAAATAAATAACTGAAAAGAGTTATTTGGCAGCTATCATAGCAGTACTTATCTCAGTCAAGATTTATCAGTGGATGTTAAAATCAGGATGATGGGAAAAATGTATTAATACTTTATATAGTCTTAATATTTTTATTATTTATAAAATAACTACTTTATGATAAGAAACCTAATACATGTCACTTTTATTAAATCATTAGTGTTAATTTTGTCACTAGTGGGCAAATATGCACCATGTGCTTCATGCTGAAGAATACATCACTTTCTTTATATTTTTGCCAAAAATGAACAAGCTCAATCTAAGCAAGAGGAAACCCAAACTGAAGGGCATTCTGGAAAATATATGATTTATATTCCTCAAAAATGTCAACATATATGAGACGGTTGGAGGAAGTTTGCATTAAGAGAATGTGGCCCCTGGGTGACCTGAAAGCTGAACCCGGGTAATTAGAACCACGCCCCATCCCCATCTCTGGAATGTTCCGCCCACTGTTTCCACAGTGGGAGCCATTTTCAAGGACATAGGCTTAAAAGAGCAACGTGTCGTTGAGACCATCCAGACAGCATACATGACTGAACTCTGTTAAGGCCTCTATATAGACTTAAGATTCTGGTGGGTGGGTATAGAGTCATATTGCAGCACCCAAGACAAGCCTCCTACATAATCAATTTGCTGCTTAAACCTGCCACCTACTGATGTGAAGTGCCTGTCTCTTTCTTCATCTCTCCTTGCCCTCCCTGTACCGGGACCAGTTTCAGATTTTACCCAAGAAGCTGTCATGGTTTCCAACCAAAAGAGGTAGAGCAATTGAATTAAAATTGTAATCCAGGATTGGATTCTAGACCAGATTTGATTTTCTATAATGGACAGTTCAGTTCAGTTCAGTCACTCAGTCATGTCCAACTCTTTCCAACCCCATGGACTGCAGTATGCCAGGTTTCCCTGTCCATCATCAACTCCCAGAGTTTACTCAAACTCATGCCCATTGAGTCAGTGATACCATCCAGCCATCTCATCCTCCGTCGTCCCTGTCTCCTCTTGCCTTCAATCTTTCCCAGCATCAGAGTCTTTTCAAATTAGTAAGCTATTCGCATCAGGTGGCCAAAGTATTGGAGTTTCAGCTTCAACATCAATCCTTCCAATGAATATTCAGGACTGACTTCCTTTAGGATGGACTGGTTATATCTCCTTGCTGTCCAAGGGACTCTCATGAGTCTTCTCCAAC
>NW_011479243.1:5764-6432 GCF_000754665.1 Bison bison bison | reverse complement strand
GAAAACACACTGTAAGTATTTAAAAGCATTATAACTGCAACTGACTCAAATGTTTGAGGAAAAATACAGTTGACCCTTGAACAAAGTGGGTTTGAAATGTGAGGTTTCACTTATACTTGGATATTTTTCAATAGTAAATACTACAATACTAAATGTCGGTGGTTGGCTTAATCTAGGTATATGAATAAATTATAAATTATATGCGGATTAACTCTCACATTGTTCAAGGGTCTACTGTATGTAGATATGTAAATACACACATATGTACATACAGGCTTACAGAGAAGCAGAGAATAACAAAACCAATGTTTTGAAAATTTAACATTTGGGAGAGCTTTACACTATTTTTTGCTCTAAGCCTGAAATTATACAAGAAGAAGAAAAGGAAAGAAAAAAAAAAAAAACCTGCCAAGGTCAAAATTTTCTTTCATGCCCTCATTTTATTTGACTGCTATTTTATTTGACGTTGCTCACCACTCCTCTTGAAAATTCCTACTCCCGGAATTGCATGATTCTGAATTTTGTGATGTTAGATGCATGTCTTTAGATTGTTATGAAAACACTGCTTTTCCCTACTGTTTCTGGTCTTTTTGTTCTAGACATCCTTAACTAGCAGTATCTAGTTCTATGGCTTACACTTTGACTTTGGAAGTTAAAGAGTTCCAAAT
>NW_011479243.1:3814-5664 GCF_000754665.1 Bison bison bison | reverse complement strand
CTCAAGTCTAGTTTTTTCCTGGTATTCTTTGCTTCTTTAACCAATTACTCACTGGGTGCATTCATCCTAATTTCCCATAGGCAACTCATTCAGAAAATGTTCAAAACTATATACGTTTTCTCTTGAAACCCAATTGCTGCTTCTGTGTTTCCATACTTATTAATTGCATCAGTCACCCCAACCAAAATCATGGTAGCATCTTAAATCATATTCACCAAGTTATATACTGAAAACACACTAATCTCTCTTGTCCCCATTCAAACTGACATTCATTCATTCAACAAATATTTATTTTCTATGTGTTAAGCACTGGGACTAGAACAGTGAAGAAGATGCACATAGCCTAGTTTTGATTAAGTTTGTTTTCTAATGGGAAAAGTAAGACAATTAAGTATAAGTCCTCTTTACCAGGTAAAGAAATTTGTATTACTAAGTATCATACAGATTCAGTATAGAAAATCTGAAAAAAGATAAATTAAATCACCCCTATCCCACTGCCATGTTATATTGGGACATTTACTGTCATTAATGTGATCCCTTGTTAAAGCATCTGGATCATGACTCATCACTCCTCTGCTTAACATTCCTCAGTAGCCCTCCAGTGGCCATTGGATCACCTCTAAACACCTTGATATGGCTTCACGTTACTTTACACACGCTAGCCTTTGCTTACCCAAAGTTCTTTTCACCTGTTTGTCCTACTCTCACACCCCCAACCTTCCTCACATTTTTTCTAGAGCCATCTTGAATAACTTGACTTGGCCAGTGTGTTTGTTAGTTGCTCAGTCATGTCCAACTCTTTGTGACCCCATGGATTGTAGCTTGCCAGGCTCCTCTGTCCATGGGATTCTCCAGGCAAGAATACTGGAGTGGGTAGCCATTTCCTGCTCCAGGGAATCTTCCTGACTCAGGGATCAAACCTGGGTCTCCTGCATTGCAGAAGGATTCTTTACTGTCTGAGCCACCAGGGAAGATTTTGCCAGAGTGCTATATTACATTCCTTCATACTCTGCTGGAATGCCATTGTACCTGGTACATAATTCTACAATGCAAAACGTCACCTAATTGCAGATTTTTATTTATGTATTTCTTTACTGAGCTCCTGAAGTTAGAAAAGACTTATTGATCCTTAAGTTACCAGTACTTACCATACTTGATATATAGTAGATGTCCACAAATATTTACTGAAATAATTAAATCAATGTATAAGAGATAATACAGTCATATGTATTATCTCTTACAGTATAGAATAAACAAAATGTATTCTGAATTTTAAGAATTTAGTCATTGCAAGTTGTTATTACCAATAATTACATTGTCTTGAGGGGACAAATGTAATTAGTGATATCCAATGTCACATAATTTAAACATAGTTATTGAAAATCTGCAAAAACACTTCCCCCATAAATACAGCATCCCAAATAGAACACAGCCTTCTGAAAAAATGTACTCTTATTCAACTTTTAAATTCTTAATAATTTGACATTTTATTTATTTCTTCAGAAAAACCAAATTCAATAAACACATAAATCAATATATTAATTACTTGTGTTTTTAAACTCTCAGTTTTGACCAATGTACTTGAAGCTGGCCCTAGGCCAAGACAATTTTGAAGGTGAGATAGGCTTCTGGTGTTCTTTTGGAACGAGTGTTTACTTCTTGAAACTGAGTTAAAATTTAGCACCTTGACCTTCCTTAATTTTTCTGTATAGAGTAGAAGATTAAAAACCCCACTGATGGAATCACTTCTAAGGAAGAAGGAGGAGTACAGACCATAATATCTTTCTTTGTTACATTTTGAAATGAAAATAAACTGTTGTGAGTCTGCTCATGCTTTTATTCCTGTAAGT
>NW_011479243.1:0-975 GCF_000754665.1 Bison bison bison | reverse complement strand
TTTCTGTTTCTTAATGGGATGTTGATGAGCTGCCTTATCCAGAAGGCATTATAGAGTCTTTATCTAGGTTGAGGTCTCAGTCTTCAATTGAGGTCTGTATCTCTCACCTGTTGTAACTTCTATGTTCCACATTTTATCATGCTGCGCTAGTTGCTTTAGGCTATCAGAAATGTTAATTGTGGTAATTTGTCAGTGTCCTTCTGCTTGCAGTTGCTTTCATTTCAGTCCTTAAATCTCTCTTCCTGGATGTAGAATTAATCAACTGTACTACTAGGTCAAGCACTGTTACTACTTCTCTTCCTAATTGCCGTTGTGCTCATCTGTATGATACTGGAACTGCCACTGCCACTGTAAACCAAGCACCACTCCTCCGTTACATCTCTCAATTACTCCTGCCTCTTCACTGCTCCTCCTTTCTTCTGCAGTAAAGATATTTTATAGGACTCTTACTTGGGGTTGAAAAGCAGATTTTTTTCCTGAAAGATATTTCCCCTCCCCTTTAACAGTACATTTAACAAACATTTACAGAGTGCCTATTCTGGCAGATACTGTGCTAAATGCTAGGGATTCAAAAATGGATTGAATATGGTCCCTGTCTATATGCTCCCACGTATGGCTTAGGGGGTCCCAAATAAAAGTATTAAAGTAGTCAAAGAAGTCTGTAAAACAGAAGTGGGCTGGATTTAAGACAATAATGAGTAACCAGGACTATGGCGAACAAGATTGTTGTCATGAGGGTAAATAATCAGAGATCTTTCAATTTATGTGTGAGTGAAAATCTTGAATTTGGAACTTTGTGTTGGCAATAAATCTAAAAATCTTTAAACACTCTATGAATACAATAGGGAGAAGGCAATGGCAACCCACTCCAGTACTCTTGCGTGGAAAATCCCATGGACGGAGGAGCCTGGTAGGCTACAGTCCATGGGGTTGCTAGGAGTCGGACATGACTGAGTGGCTTCACTTTTACTTTCA
>NW_011479242.1:5092-5375 GCF_000754665.1 Bison bison bison | reverse complement strand
TTCAGTTGTGTCCAACTGTTTGAGACCCCATGAATTGCAGCACGCCAGGCCTCCCTGTCCATCACCAACTCCCGGAGTTCAGCACACCAGGCCTCCCTGTCCATCACCAACTCCTGGAGTTCACTCAAAGTGAACTCCATCACGTCCATCAAGTCGGTGATGCCATCCAGCCATCTCATCCTCTGTCTTCCCCTTCTCCTCCTGCCCCTAGTCTCTCCCAGCATCAGAGTCTTTTCCAATGAGTCAACTCTTCGCATGAGGTGGCCAAAGTACTGGAGTTTCA
>NW_011479242.1:0-1428 GCF_000754665.1 Bison bison bison | reverse complement strand
TAGTTTCAGAGCAGAGACACATCACAAGGAAGTGAAGAATCCAGAGGGACATACATGGCTTATGTCAGTCCCTAACGTGTGGGATTTCAGCATTTCCTGCTTTCCTCCTGGTGAGACCCTGTCATCTTCAGGGATCATTAAAAAAAAAAAAAAAAAGCCTCTCAAATATATCCAGTTGTCTCCTAAGGGTGCCAACTAGAAACTTGTAATTGCTTCCAGTAATTAGCAACTAAGAGAAAAGTTTTTGAAACGTTTTTGGCTCCCAAGCCTGCACTCCCATCGCTGCTGGTGGTGAAATGATAATTGCAGCTTTGATGGGAGGGGAGGGGAGGACACAGCATCTCAAACCTACATATCAGGGACCAACTGCCTGCCTCCCCTACACGAACTGGGTATAATGACCATCAGGGAGCCCACTCTCCTGGCAGCAGGTTGGTGTCAGGTAAGGGTGTTCTATTTCAGTCTGAGAGGGCAGAGTCTGTGAAAGAGAGGCAGATCAAGATGCTGAGTGATCATATCAGAAAGGGGCAGTCTTCTGTGTAGTCACTGGATTCAGTGCCAACACTATGCATAAGGTAGTAAAATCCTGAATCATGAGCCGAGATGGCAAAGAGAGATGGGGTCCTCACCCTAAACCAATCCCTGCTGGCTCCTCCTGAAGTTTAATTTAATCCTCACTGACAGTGGCTGTTGGACTTAGTCCAAGTGATAACAAAACCTGATTTTTATGAGGTGTTTAAAAATGTAGATATAAAATCAATTTTCTCTTGAGTCTGCCTCAGGGGAATCATAGACTAAATGTTCAGGATGCCTAGAGGGGCCACAAGAATAACTCCAGGGTGGTAATAAACAGTATGATGAGTCTGCAAAAATCATGTAATCCTATACAGAAAGTGAATGCAACTGGAAATGGCTTGAAGGGAAATGTTTTCTCTGACTCTGGATATTAACGGAGACAGTAATTGTGTCCTCACTGAAAACATCCGGAGTCCATTGATTATGGTGAGGCTGTCTTCAGTCTTCATGTTATGAAATAAGCAGTTAAGGAAACTTCACATAATGCCGAGTTTCAGGCCGCAGCTCTCAGTCGTATATCGTACTGTTTCTGCCCATTTAAAAGGTATTTTAATATGAATCTAAATGCCTCTTACTTTAATTTATAAAATGCATAAGAATAGATCCCTTGCAGGTGCTGATTTGTATATATCTCCGGTATGTTAATATCATTTGAAAAGTATAAATCATTGCCGTATATTCAATTAACTCTGCTATTAATGAATAGATATATGTATCACTGGAAAATAATAATAATTTACTTTTTCCTTTTGTACTACTTCATCATGTGTGACTATTTTATGTCCCAAGTTAATGACTTTATATGGGATTATTTAACAATTTCTGGAGTACTTGCATTATAACTGCTTTTCT
>NW_011479241.1:5236-6076 GCF_000754665.1 Bison bison bison | reverse complement strand
CCCCATGAATCACAGCAGGCCAGGCCTCCCTGTCCATCACCAACTCCCGGAGTTCACTCAGACTCACGTACATCAAGTCAGTGATGCCATCCAGCCATCTCATCCTCTGTCGTCTCCTTCTCCTCCTGCCCCCTATCCCTCCCAGCATCAGAATCTTTTCCAATGAGTCAACTCTTCGCATGAGGTGGCCAAAGTACTGGAAATAAAGGCAAATGGCTAAAGTGGGCATTGCCACAAACCTATCCAGGCTCCTACGAGCATTCAATCTGATACGGTTCACATATAAAAATATCAAGTAGAAGACACCAGTAAAATTAAGGGCTCTGTGAAACTATCACCACAATCTAAGTATATGCATATCCATCACCTCCAAAAGTTTCCTCTTGTCTTTTTTATTTATTACCATGTTTATTTGCCAAGAACATAAGATCTATCTTCTAAGAAAATTTTTAAAATACAATATTGTTAACTATAGGCAGTATGCTGTACAGCAGATTATATTTCATCTCCAAACTCAAGTTGTATACACTAAATATGCACAACTTTTTATATGTCAATCATACCTCAATAAAGTGGGTTTTTTTTTCTAATTTTATTTTATTTTTAAACTTTACATAATTGTATTAGTTTTGCCAAATATCAAAATGAATCCACCACAGGTATACGTGTGTTCCCCATCCTGAACCCTCCTCCCTCCTCCCTCCCCATACCATCCCTCTGGGTCGTCCCAGTGCACTAGCCCCAAGCATCCAGTATCGTGCATTGAACCTGGACTGGCAACTCGTTTCTTACATGATATTTTACATGTTTCAATGCCATTCTCCCAAATCTTCCCACCCT
>NW_011479241.1:0-1292 GCF_000754665.1 Bison bison bison | reverse complement strand
TCCCCAGGGAAAAAAAAAAAAAAAAAAAACACCTCAGTATCTCTTTTCACTCTATAATATACTCCACAAACCAATTATCTTTGAACTATCCCCTCCTTTAAGATCCCAAAGAAAATAATCTAGCCAAAATCATCATTTCCCCAGATATTATTATAGCCTCCTAACTATTCCACTTTCTTCAGTATTTCTGTATTCTGATCCACCTTACAAATTTCCATTCAAATCATAATCAGAATACCGAAGAAAAGGAAAGGAAAGCATGGACATTTAAATGAGCATATGCTTGGGGAGGAAACACAGTGATCAGATCTGTTTCAGGAAGAGATCTCCTATTGTCACCTTGTTTAATGATCCTCACTGGTCCCTGATGCCGCAAGATCAGGTCTAAGCAAGATCTTTATACTGGGTCCAGGAGATGAAGGACCCTGTTCTGACATCTGTAGCCTACTCAGTCACCTCTCCCCTAAGCATTATAAACATGATTCATAGGTATCTTTCTACTCAGCAAATTGACCATATTTGATAATACTTAAAATGTCTTTATATGTATACATATAACTGATTCATTTTGCTGCACAGTAGAAAGTAATACAAAATTGTAAAGCAACTATATTCCAACAAAAATTAATTTTAAAAAATTTATTTTTAGTTGAAATATAAAATACACGTAAAAAAGTCGATATCTCCTAAATGTAAAACGATGAATTTCCTCCAAGTGAACACAGTCATGTGACAAGCACCCAGCTCAAGAAACAGAATTTTGTCAGCTGCCCAGGAACCCCTTGTGACTCCTTCCAGTCACTCCATCCTCTCAGTGATAACCATTATCCCAGCTTCTAATACCACAGATTAATTTCACCTGTAAGAATCATGCAGCAGGGGGAAGGCGCCAAGATGGCGGAGGAGTAGGATGGGGAAAACACTTTCTCCCCCACAAATTCATCAAAAGAGCATTTAAACGTTGAGTAAATTCCACAAAACAACTTCTGAATGCCGGCAGAGGACACCAGGCACCCAGAAAAGCAACCCAACTCCTCGAAAGGAGGTAGGAAAAAATATTAAAGACAATAAAAGAGACAAAAGAGGGAGGGACGGAGTTCCGTCCCGGGAAGGGAGTCTTAAAAAGAGAGAAGTTTCCAAACACCAGGAAACTTCTCACTGCCGAATCCGTGCCGAGCTTTGGAAGCACAGAGGACAACATAACAGGGAGAAAAAATAAATAAACAATTAAAACTCGCAGATTGCGAGCCCTACGGTAACTCCTCCAGCGGAGAAGCAGCGCAGACGCCTGC
>NW_011479240.1:11393-13649 GCF_000754665.1 Bison bison bison | reverse complement strand
ACAAAAAAAGAAGGCAGTATGACCAGGAATGCAGAGTTTGAAGCAATGCAGACACAAGCTAAGGAATGTCAGCACCAAGAGAAGCTTGAGAGGTAAGGAACAGATTCTCCTCTAGAACGTCCAGAAGGAGTGTCATGCTGCTGATACCTTGAGTTTGGCACAGTAGAACTAATTTCAGACTTCTGACTTCTAGAACAGTGAGTGCATTAATTTCTGTTTTTTATACATACTAGGTTTGTAGTAATTTCTTACAGTAGCTGTAGGAAAGTAATACAACCACTATAAAGGGGAATTTGCTTATACCCAGCAAAATTATATGTCTTATGCTTTGACTAAGAAATCCCATATCCAGAAACATTATATCTATATGTTAAAGATATATGGGTAATGACACAAGAAGATGACAGCTATTAATACAGAAATTCCTTGAAGAACTATTTTTATAAGAAAAAACAGAAGCAACTTAAACACCCATCAACTGTGCACTGGATGAAGTGTCACACAACCACAGTATATACTAAGCAGGCTTAAAGAACAATTATTAATATCTCCACATAAAGCTACAGTGGGACTTCTGGGATACACTGCTAAGAGAAAAAGTCAGTGCATACAGACCATGGTATTTTTTAATCTAAGAATTGGGGGAATGCAAATACAGTTGATCCTTGAACAACACAGAGGCTAAGGGCACTGACCATCCGCACAGTCAAAAACTGGCACAGTTGGCTCTCCATATACTCAGTTCCTCCACTTCCATGGGTCCTCCATATCTGTGGTTTAACCAACTTTAGATCAAGTAGTACTGCAGTATTTACTATTAAAAAAATCATGTTTAAGTGGACAAATCTGTACTGTTCAAGGGTCAACTGTATATACACTTTTACTTATGTTAAAAAATAAAAGGAATGGACTTTTGCTTGGGGACAAGATTTAATAGACATACTTCTTTTCATTAATTTGGCTAGATACAGTTAAAAATACTGGATATTATAGGTAAAACAAATATAAGAAGCCTCTGAAAAGTGAAAAGAAAAAAGGCAGACTGGTGTGACACTTTGGGAAACAAATAACAAGGCAGTGAATTCCCTCGGCTTTGTTTTTGCCTCATACATGTCAGACGGGGTGCTGGAGAAGCAGGAGACCCTAAAATACCAACAGGAAAACACAAAAAGAGCTCCAAGGAAAGTCTTCTGTATCTAGGTAAAGAACCAGAAAGGGGGTAACCTAGCAAGAAAGCAAGCTTTTAGACAACAACTGCCCTAACATCACAGAGTAAACATACCCTGTGCCCTCCCCATGGCAGCAAAGACTGGACAATGTGGATTCCATGCTTACTTGACTGTAACCAGGTTCTCCTCCCCACTCTTTGGGGTGGTATCAGAGAAGACCCCATGGAAAAGAAGGACTTTCATTCCCACCTGGTGGAAATGAGCACTCACCCCACCCGTGGTGGCAGTGGAGACCATGCAGGGAGCTTGATTTCCACTCACACCCAGTGAAAAGGAGGCTCCCCTTTCCCTCCTCTCTGGTGGAAAGGAAAGCACCCTTGGTGGAAAGGAAGGCACCTTTCCCTCTCTGGGCTGGTGTCACCAGAAGCCAAATGGGACAGTGTGACTTTCATGGCCATCCATTGATGAGGAAGTCTCCTCCCCTCTACAGTGTCAGGGGAGGCCACAGGGAGGGCAGGTAGGAAGTGCCTTCCCACTTCTACCTGGGTGCTGTCGGTGGAGGCCTGGTGGGCAGAGAAATCCTTCTTCCACCAAGCAGTAGTAACATGGCAGCACTTCTTTCACCCCCACGCCTGCCCCATCCCCCATGTTAGTAGAGGCTGAGTGGGGAAATCCCCACCTGGCAGTAATAAATACCCCCTCCCCCAACATGTTGTCAGTGGAGGCCACCTAGGGGACAGCAAGGAGGTGTGCTCCCTCTCCCAGCCAGGGTAGTGTATAGGGGGAGGCCTGGTGGGGAGTTCCAAGCACTAATGAGGCATCCCTTCCCCTCCCACTCTGCCCTCCAACTCTTGAGTCAGAGAAGAGTGGTGAATCTGGACTTTCATCCCCACCTGCTATTATACAATGCTACAAGTTTCATCCCTAACTGGTATGGAGTCACAAGAGACTTACTAAAACTGATTGTTTAAATAAGACACATAGACTTATAACATAATGCTGGGAGTGAGCTCCGCCCGTGGCAAAGGTCATGAGGAAGGAGGCTTGGCATATGCAAAGGCGGGATCGAGCCTCAGAAGTCCCCCTG
>NW_011479240.1:10390-10645 GCF_000754665.1 Bison bison bison | reverse complement strand
ATTAACGTTTAATTAAGCAATTGTTTCCTGATCCTCGCCGACGCGTCTCTCCTTCGAATACCCTGGATCAGCCGGGGCTGGACCCTGGCAACATAATACCCTAAATATCCTAGATATAATCAAAACTCTTTTCTATCCAAAAAAATTTTTTTAAATCTTAAATGAGCAAATAAAGATAATCAACAGACACCAATGTCAAGATAACAGTAGATATTAGAATTTTCTAACATGAATTTTAAAGTAATCATCATAAAT
>NW_011479240.1:7811-8923 GCF_000754665.1 Bison bison bison | reverse complement strand
CCATTAAGGAAGAAAGAAAAATGGAAGGAACAAAGACATGAATAAACATAGTAGCTTTTCTTTCTCCTCTAGAAAGTCCTAAAATTCTATTAAATGGTTGAAGCAAAAGTATTACATTATGTGATGTGGGTCTCAATGAATGTAGAGAAATTACTGAAGACTATTTTACTACAAAGGGCTCCCCTGATGGCTCAGTGGTAAAGCATCCACCTGCTAATGCAGGTGATGCAGGTTCGATCCCTGGGTCAGGAAGATCCCCTGGAGAAGGAAATGACAAGCCATACTAGTATTTTTGCCTGGGAAATCCCACAAGCAGAGTATCCTGGTGGGCTACAGTCCATAGGGTCACAAAAGAGTCAGACCCGACTTAGCAACTAAACAACAACAACAAAAGGTGGATAAGTTGGGCATGCAGGTACTCACCATTATTTGAGCTACCTATTACCCATGTAGACATGAATCAGTGAATGAAGGCTCCGGGAGTTGGTGATGGACACAGAGGCCTGGCGTGCTGCAGTCCATGGGGTCACAAGAGTCGGACACAACTGAGCAACTGAACTGAACTGAGGATAAGGGCACAAATATTCCCCAGATTCTAAATGATAATTAAGATCTGTACATTATCCCCATGAACATTCACTTATTTTGGTATCATGCTCTTTCCTCTGCCCTTATAAAATATATTTATTGGAATGCAATGCTTTTCAGATATTTCAAATCTGTTCTAACACCACCAACTACATACTGTAAATCCACTCCCTGGTTTTTAAATGCTTCTGTTCCAAGGTTAAGGGACTCAGGGCAGCCCAAGAATTCTACCCAGAACCTTCATTATTCCCTATCTTCAGTAAGTTGGCAGAGAGATGAACTGAGATAAAGAATGGGCATTACAGGCCCACATGGTAAAACTACTGAGGCTCTCCAAAAAGGATCCAAAGTGATGGAGCCAACTGTGTATGAAAGAACATGTACAAGACAACATGGTTGAAATCCAGAAACAAACCATTATACCGCAGGAGAAATCCTGTGCAGAGATTCCACTGAACGGAGTTTGAAAAGCTCCAGAAGTATGGATGATAGTACATTTAAGTATGCTGAGCCCATGTGTCTAC
>NW_011479240.1:4164-7242 GCF_000754665.1 Bison bison bison | reverse complement strand
GGGTGGCTCAGGCTCCAGGACCCAGAAAGAGATCCTGATTCTTGCCCCAGTAACTTTCCTTGCCACTCCAGTCACCTCTTTCTAGAACTTCCAGTAGGTTCCAGACACCTGGTCATGTGCATGCCTAATATGAGCACAGACAGCAACAATAGAAGATGAGAAAAGCACTATTATTCACTGGAAAGGATGAAGATTTTTTCCCAACTCAACTCCATTACACTGCAGATCACAGAGACAGTGCTGAAATTTCTATGTAATATAGTTAAGTGTGTGGTTCCCTTCCTGTGCTTATATCTCCAAATGCTCACTCAAATATAGTAATGGTATCAAGATGAAGAAACAACATCCCTGCCAAAGATTAGAAGTTAGGATAGGAAGGAAGCAAACACTGGTGTTGTGGATGATGTGCCAAATACTGTGCTGGGATCTTGATGAAATTTTCCCCTTGAACTCCTCACATCACTCCTTTGAGTGTAAGGACCAAGAGTCAGACACACACACACATATATATGTATATACACACACGTACATATATATATATATATATATGCATATACAGATGTGTTTATATATGAGTGTGCGTGTGCACACATGTTGTATATTAAATAAATTAGCAATCTGGAGGATGAAAACATTCGTGTGTGTGTGTGTGGTGCCAACATTCAGAAAAATATTATAATTTGTTTAGGTAAGTTCTCTTATGGAATAAAAGGATATAGCAATGCATGGGAATAATAATCATCCCTTTCTGGATAGTAATTATCTCTAGGGGAGAAGGAAGGGGATACAATCAGGGAGGGGTAAAGTTTTTTCTTAATCTAGATGGATTTTATAATTCTATGCTTTTATTCTGAAACCCTTCATAAGTAGTAGCACTTTTAGGGGATACAGTTCTTTATCACAAATGTAATACATACCCCACTTAGCAAATGTTTAATATTTTGAGTCAAGTGCAGAGTTTAAAAGCATCCATACCCAGAAATCCCATCATCACTGAAATTCACACTATGCTATTTCAACCCATTATTCTCCTCTGCGTGAA
This sequence comes from Bison bison bison, assembly GCF_000754665.1. Classification (NCBI taxonomy): domain Eukaryota; kingdom Metazoa; phylum Chordata; class Mammalia; order Artiodactyla; family Bovidae; genus Bison; species Bison bison. The sequence continues at coordinate 6,200 of NW_011479240.1, read as the reverse complement.
CATAGGCAAATGTAATATACCTGTATCATATACAAATTTATTATAACTATTATCTTACTCTATATACAGTTCATTATCCTTTATTGTTGTTATTTTGGTTTTCCTTTTAATTCTTGTTTGGCATACTAGCATGTAGAGAAAGTATTGTGATTAAATGACAAGGTGCAAGGTAAGATTTAACTATGATTTTTAATGAAGCCTTTACCAGTTGACCCAGCCCCAACTTTTAAACAATATATCTGATTGGAAATGTCATGCCTGTAGTATACTAAATAATGTTACACATCTGAGTCTGCTCATGAGCTTTCTATAGGCTTCCTTTTATCTGTTGTTGTATGCAATAGTTATAAAATCACATTCTGTGGACTACTTTAATGCCAGGCAGTATAATCTTCACTCTTATCATTCACCCTTTGGATGGGTGTTAGGAACAATAACAATAATAATAATAATAAGCAATAATAAAAGACACCAATGGTCATAGAACACACAGTAAATTGCTAGTTTAAGATTATGCAACCAGGAGTAATGGCTCCCAGTGTCAAATCTTAGTCCTTCTGACTTCAAAGCCCATGCCCCTAACCACTGTTTCTATATATAGTACCCTTCTATATTAGGGCTGAGGTTAGCACGGGAGAAGGGACTCACCCAAGGTCCTGTGCTTAGTTGACAGGTCTGGCTACTGGGACACAGGTTTGATGATTCTCATCTTCTGTCTAGCTGACCCATCCATTATTATTCTTTCTCTTCTGCACTATTTCTTCTTCCTGGGGGTCAATAAGAAATTGTTCCACTCTGATCAAACTAGAAGGAAAATAAGCATACAGGAAAACGTGGGAAAAAAATGATGAGATGGGACCAAAGTTCACTTCTTACTGCTACAATTCCAGATACTGATTCAAATCTTCTGTTTTATGGGAAAGAGGAGACAGGATGGGCTGGGAGTAGTATATCTCAAGTCCTACTAAATGCCAGACATTCTTGGGAGTTTTTTTGCCTTTTCTTCGTACAAGTTTAGAAATAAGCACCCTTAGTCCCATTTTACAGATGGCCAACCTCAGATTCAGAGGTATGTAAAATTTTCAGGGTCAAATGTCTACTATTTGCCCTCTACACAGATCAACCAACAGCCGCCTGTTTAGATAACAGAATTCCAGGACTTAGAGACTGATAGTGGAAAACTGGCCTGATGTGGAATCTGGGTTATGTCATGCTCCCCATTGGACATGAAGATGATGGTGGGGATGAAATTATATTCCATGAGCCAAGATAGATTTTTAGAAACAGAAACAAAGCTTCTGAAAAATAGATAACTAAATAATAAGTATAGTGTAGTTCTAACTCTAACAAATTCATATGTATTTAAAAGAGGGAGAGGATGTATACTTATTTGTGCTTCCTGCATTTACATCTCTTTTATTTATTAATGTGTATTTTCTACAGTGTGCCAGGCCCTGTCAGTCCAATTCCACATCTGCATCCCACACCTTCCCTCTTGATTTCTAGACCTGTATAACTGGAAATGTGCACAGGGAACAAGATGGATGTTAGGGCCCACCTGAAACAGATTCCATTCCAAGCGAGTGTAATCTTAGCTTCATCCCGAGTCCTGGAAATCAAACATGTAAACAGGAAATGATGGAGTTGAGTGGGGAGAGTTTGCCACCTTGGGAAACTGAGGCATTTTATAATCCTCAAGTCTGTCTTTTTGCCTAGGACTAAGGGGCTACTACCTTCTAACAGGATCTCACTCTCAGATAAAGAGTGAAGGATGCAGTGACTGTTCTGTGATTTCAGTCTTGGTTCTCCTCATGGGCATGAACTAGAGTTTTACTTTCTCTTTACTCCTTGGCTAGGTCTGGTGACAGACTTCAGAACTGGTTTTGTGTCTGTCTTATGCCTAGGTTGCTCAGTCGAGTCAGACTCTTTGCAACCCCATGGACTGTAGCCCATCAGGCTCCTCTGTCCATGGGATTCTTCAGGCAAGAATGCTGGAGTGGGTAGCCATTCCCTCCTCCCAGGGATCTTTCCAATAA
>NW_011479240.1:531-3127 GCF_000754665.1 Bison bison bison | reverse complement strand
TCTATGTGGTCACACAGAGTTGGACACGACTGAAGCGACTTAGCAGCAGCAGCAGGGAAATAACTCATTATTCTAAAAAGTGGAAATAAGGCAAAAGAATTATTCATACATTCCTCTTACCTTTCTGTGTGTACCAAATCTTACTAGAATTCCACCTAATAAATGCAGAAGAAAGTATAGAGTTAAAATATAACCTTTCTGCAAACTTTAATGAAATGCAGATCTAGGAATGCTCTTCAGAGGCTGAAAATAATATGCAATGAAAAGCAGATGCAAAATTTGAAAATGGATGGATCAGGCTGACAACACTTAAAACCTGGTGATCGATATCAACAACCCAGGAGAGACAACCAGACAAGATGAGCCCCCAGGTGTAATGTGACAGGAAGTACAACACCATATCTGAGGTACTCTTGCCAAAAAACCTGAATCTGATAAGGCCTTCAAATCTACTTCCAATTTAAAGGAAATAGGAAGGGGCTAGTGGAGATGGCAATGGCACCCCACTCCAGTACTCCGCCTGGAAAATCCCATGGACGGAGTACTGGAGTGGGGTGCCATTGCCATCTCCACCTTCTCCAGGGGATCTTCCCAACCCAGGGATCAAACCTGGGTCTCCTGCATCTAACACTTATGCCTAGGAGGGTGGTCCCTTCCATTTAGTCATCTGAGAGGTTCATATGACATGACATGGAGTTTATACATCAAGTAAGATCTTCTCTACCAGTAAGCAGGCCTGAACCAAGTTCCACAGGAGACAGAAAGGAGTAGAGACCAAGTTCTCAGATACAAGCAGATAAATAGAACCCTGTTCTAAACATTTAATTCTCTTGATTTAGTGGAACAGTTTTTGTAGACTTCTCACATGATAGACACCTCCCCTCAGCATTCCCCTTATGCCCAACACCCCAATATGATCTAAATTCTCTCCTCTATCTTGTTTATTAAAGTATACCCTCAGAGAAATTCTTCTATGACTTGGTAGTAGAGAAAAACTTGAATAATTATGACATAAATTCCAGAAGTAATAAGAGGGAACAGTGATATGTACAATTTGCTTTTTCATTAAAAATTGAATGCTTAAAAACTCATAATCAAAGAAAAATGAAAAATTTTCAATTGGGAAAAATATTTAGAATTTAGATAACAAACAGTTATATCCCTAATACATAGACATCTTATGAAAAAGTGAGGTAAAAGACAACAACAAAGAAAAAAAGGGGCAATAGGTACAAGTAGGTATTTCACTGAAAAGATGCAGATACAAGAATAAAAAATATCTTTAAACATACAAAAAATGCTCAACCTAACTCATGATAAACAATGAAAAGAAAAATAACTATAATGAGATACTTCTTAACAATTAGATAGTCTGTGAAGAAACAGACATCCTCATATATTGCTGGTGGTAATGTAAAGTGATAACTGCCTATAAAAAGGATACGATGCAATCTAGTAAAATTACATAGGTAATCATTCTTGGAACCAATAATCTGTCTTTTAAGAAGTTATCCCCTCCAAAACAATGCAAAAATACAAAAAGTCATAGTAAGTACGAGGCCATTCCTCACAGAACAATCCATAACAACAGAAGATGAGCAACAAGACAAATGTCTACCAATAAGGAGCTAGTTGAGTAATCTCAAGTACATCTACATTGGAGAGTACTACGCAGACTTAAAAAGCAAAGCGGATTCCCTCTCTAGAGTGTTATGGAGTGATCACCAGGATATATTGTTAAGTGAAGAAACCAAGGTACAGGAAAAATGTATAGATCTGCTGCTGTCTAATATGGTAGTCACTAGCCACAACCAGCTAGATACATTTAGTTTTTTAAAAAATTGATGAAATTAAGAATTCAGTCATTCAGTTGTACTGGTCACATTTTACGTGCTCAGCAGCCACTTGGTGGTGGTGGGTTTAGTGTTAGTGCAGATACAGGACATTTTCACTTCTGAAAAATTTCTATTGGACAGTACTAGTGAATAAGGTGCCACCTTTTACATGTGGATGGGGAAAGAAACTAATATACATATTTCATTTGCTTGTATATTTAGAATATAGTAAATTAAAAATGGACAAAAATAATTACATATAAGCAGATGGAGGAGTAGCCCATGATAGAGGGCAATGATGTGTATTCTCTTAAAAATATAACATATATGATAAAAATGTGTACCTATAAAGGAACAGAAAAGCAGCCCAGGATCCAAGCCAATGATGTAGATTCTCTTAAACATGAAACCTATGTTTACTGGCTCCATGTGCTGAAAAGGACAAGAAACAATGACCAACTCAGGAGCAATGTTCAATTCTCATCCCAGATTGAATTATCTGAAAACATTTCCCATTGAAAGGAACCAGACTTCCTTTCAGGTCTGGGTAGGGATTGTACCAGAGGAGTCTAGACCAAGCTCTCATACCAGAAAGCACATCAGAAGACTCAAGTCAACCTGAAGGTGCCCCTACTGGACAAAGAGAACAATTTGAACATCAAAAAGATTAAGGACTACAATGGGTTTCCTTCTCCAGGGGCTCTTCCTGACCCAGGGATCGAACCCTGGTTTCCCACATTGCAGGCAGATGCTTTACCCTC
>NW_011479240.1:0-431 GCF_000754665.1 Bison bison bison | reverse complement strand
TTTCATGCACTGGAGAAGGAAATGGCAACCCACTCCAGTGTTCTTGCCTGGAGAATCCCAGGGACCGGGGAGCCTGGTGGGCTGCCGTCTATGGGGTCACACAGAGTGGACACAACTGAAACGACTTAGCAGCAGCAGCAGCAGCAGCGGAACATAATACATAACACAAAAGGGATACAATCAGCAAAATCCAGAAAGCAAACTCCACAGGACAAAAGTTTAGTTTGCTAAATAAACTGGAAGGTTAAAAAAGGAGGGTAGACATTCTTTAGATAAAAAAAGATTTCAGAGAAGTAAAAATTAATATCACACAAGCTACTACCACAATGCACTAGAAGAACAAGAATGAAAAAGATGGAAAATACCAAGTGTTGGCAAGGATGTGGAACAAATGGAACTCATAACCTGCTGTGGGGGAATACAGATTGGAG
>NW_011479239.1:6736-8019 GCF_000754665.1 Bison bison bison | reverse complement strand
TATAGGGGACTGGAATAGCAAAAGTAGGAAGTACAGAAACAACCTGGAGTAACAGGCAAATTTGGCCTCGGAATACGGAATGAAGCAGGGCAAAGACTAATAGAGTTTTAGCCAAGAAAATGCACTGGTCATAACAAACACCCTCTTCCAACAACACAAGAGAAGACTATATACATGGACATCACCAGATGTCAACACTGAAATCAGATTGATTATATTCTTTGCAGCAAAAGATGGAGAAGCTGTATACAGTCAGCAAAAACAAGACCAGGAGCTGACTGTGGCTCAGACCATGAACTCCTTATTGCCAAATTCAAACTTAAACTGAAGAAAGTAGGGAAAACCACTAGACCATTCAGGTATGACCTAAATAAAATCCCTATGATTATACAGTGGAAGTGAGAAGTAGATGTAAGGGCCTAGATCTGATAGATAGAGTGCCTGATGAGCTATGGAATGAGGTTCGTGACATTGTAAAGGAGACAGGGATGAAGACCATCCCCATGGAAAAGAAATGCAAAAATCAAAATGGCTGTCTGGGGAGGCCTTACAAATAGCTGTGAAAAGAAGAGAAGCGAAAAGCAAAGGGGAAAAGGAAAGATATAAACATCTGAATGCAGAGTTCCAAAGAATAGCAAGAAGAGACAAGAAAGCCTTCTTCAGCGATCAATGCAAAGAAATAGAGGAAAACAACAGAATGGGAAAGACTAGAGGTCTCTTCAATAAAATCAGAGATATCAAAGGAACATTTCAGGCAAAGATGGGCTCGATAAAGGACAGAAATGGTATGGACCTAACAGAAGCAGAAGATATTAAGAAGAGATGGCAAGAATACACAGAAGAACAGTCAAAAAAAATCTTCACGACCCAGATGATCACGATGGTGTGATCACTGACCTAGAGCCAGGCATCCTGGAATGTGAAGTCAAGTGGGCCTTAGAAAGCATCACTACAAACAAAGCTAGTGGAGGTGATAGAATTCCAGTTGAGCTATTCCAAATTCTGAAAGATGATGCTGTGAAAGTGCTGCACTAAATATGCCAGCAAATTCAGAAAACTCAGCAGTGGCCATAGGACTGGAAAAGGTCAGTTTTGATTCCAATCCCAAAGAAAGGCAAAGCCAAAGAATTGTCAAACTACTGCACAGTTGCACTCATCTCACACGCTAGTAAAGTAATGCTCAAAATTCTCCAAGCCAGGCTTCAGCAACATGTGAACCCTGAACTTCCTGATGTTCAAGCGGTTTTAGAAAAGGCAGAGGAACCAGAGACCAAATTGCCAAC
>NW_011479239.1:0-2632 GCF_000754665.1 Bison bison bison | reverse complement strand
ATCAAGAGGCTCTTTAGTTCTCCTTCACTTTCTGCCATAAGGGTGGTGTCATCTACATATCTGAGATTATTGATATTTCTCCTGGTAATCTTGATTTCAGCTTGTGTTTCATCCAGCCCAGCATTTCTCATGATGTACTCTGCATAGAAGTTAAATAAACAGGGTGACAATATACAGCCTTGATGTACTCCTTTCCTGATTTGGAACCAGTCTCCTGTTCCATTTCCAGTTAACTGTTGCTTCCTGATCCACATACAGGTTTCTCAGGAGGCAGGTCAGGTGGTCTGATATTCCCATCTCCTTAAGAATTTTTCACAATTTGTTGTGATCCGTACAGTCAAAGGATTTGGCATAGTCAATAAAGCAGAAGCACATGTTTTTCTGGACCTCTCTTGCTTTTTTGATAATCCAGTGGATGTTGGAAATTTGATCCCTGGTTCCTCTGCCTTTTCTAAATCCAGCTTGAACATCTGGAAGTTCACGGTTCACATATTGCTGAAGCCTGGCTTGGAGAATTTTGAGCATTACTTTATTAGTGTGTGAGATGACTGAAATTGTGTGGCACTTTGAGCATTCTTTTGCATTGCCTTTCTTTGGGATTGGAATGAACACCGAACTTTTCCAGTCCTGTGGCCACTGCTGAGCTTTCCAATTTTGCTTGCATATTGAGTGCAGCACTTTCAGAGCATCATCTTTTAGGATGAAATAGTTCAACTGATATTCCATCACCTTCACTGGCTTTGTTCATAGTGATGCTTCCTAATGCCCACTTGAGTTCTCATTCCAGGATGTCTAGCTCTAGGTGAGTGATCACACCATTGTGGTAATCTGGGTTATGAAGATCTCTTTTGTATAGTTCTTCTATATATTTTTGCCACCTCTTCTTAATATCTTCTGCTTTTATTAGGTCCATATCATTTCTGTCCTTTATTGTGACCATCTTTTCATGAAATGTTCCCTTGGTATCTCTAATTTTCTTGAAGAGATCTCTAGTCATTCCCATTCTATTGTTTTCCTCTATTTCTTTCAAGAGGATAAAAACGGGTTATATACTTGTTTTTATAAAAACAGTTTTTATAAAAAACTTATAAAAACAATTATGTACTTATATACTTCAAGAAAATATTTGTAAACCATGCATCTCTCAAAGATGCATCAAAAATAAAACATTTAAAAATTCTATAGCAAAATATTCAAAAAATATAAGAAGAAAGTAGAAAAAAAATTAGAAAGGGAGGTTTCCACAAAGAAAATCAGTTCAGTTCAGTCTATCAGTCAGACTTTGAAACACCATGGACTGCAGCTTGCCAGGCTTCCCTGTCCATCATCAACTCCCAGAGCTTGCTCAAACTCATTCTATCCAGTCTGTGATGCCATCTAATCATCTCAGCCTCTGTTGTCCCCTTCTCTCCCTGCTTTCAATTATTCCCAGCATCAGGGTCTCTTCCACTGAGTCAGTTCTTCAAATCAGGTGGCCAAATTATTGCAGCTTCAGGTTCAGCAGCAGTCCTTCCAATGAATATTCAGGTCTGATTTCCTTTAGGATGGACTGGTTTTCTTTTCTTGCAGAACAAATGACTCTCAAGAGGCTCCTCCAACACCACAGTTTGAAAGCATCAATTATTTGGTGCTCAGCCTTCTTTATGGTCTAACTCTCCTCTCCATACATGATTACTGGAAAAACCATAGCTTTGACTAGATGAAACTTTGTTGGCAAAATAATGTCTCTTCCTTTTAATATGCTGTCTAAATTTGTCATAGCTTTTTTCTAAGGAATAACATGTTTTAATTTCATGGCTGCAGTCACCATCTTCACTGATTTCAAAGTCTAAGAAAATAAATTCTGTCACTATTTCCATTTTTTCCCCATCTGTTTTCCATGAAGTGATGGTTTGGATACCATGACTTCATTTTTTGAGTGTTCAGTATTAAGCCAACTTTTTTCATTCTCCTCTTTCACTTTATTCAAGAGGATCTTTAGTTCCTCTTCACTTTCTGCCATGAAGGCACTGTCATCTGCATATCTGAGGTTGTTGATATTTCTCCTGGTAATCTTTATTCCAGCTTTTGCTTCATCCAGCCCAATATTTTGCATGATGTACCCTGTATACAAGTTAAATAAGCAGGGTGACAATTTGTAACCTTGACGTACTCCTTCCCCAATTTGGAATCAGTCCTTTCCTTGTTCCAGGTGCACTTCTTCTAACAGTTGCTTCTTGACCTGCATACAGATTTCTCAGTGGACAGGTAAAGTGGTCTGGTATTCCAATCTCTAGAAAATTTTTCCACGATTTGTTGTGATCCACGCAGTCAATGTCTTTAGTGTAGTCATTGAAACAGAAGTAGATACTTTTCTGGAATTCTCTGACTTTTTTCTATGATCCAATAGATGTTGGTTATTTGCTCTCTGGTTCCTCTGCCTTTTCTAAATCCAGCTGGAACAACTGGAAGTTCTCAGTTCATGTACTGTTGAAGCCTCTCTTGGAGAATTCTGAGCATTACTTTGCTAGTGTGAGATGACTGCAATTGTGCAGTAATTTGAACACTCTTTGGCATAGCCTTTCTTTGGGATTGGAATGAAAACTGATCTTTTCCAGTCCTGTGGCCACTGCTGAGTTTTCCAAATTTGCTG
>NW_011479238.1:16171-17236 GCF_000754665.1 Bison bison bison | reverse complement strand
GCTTTTGGTCATCATTCTACATTTGCAAACATACAGAAAATAAATCAGTAGAGATCTTTTAAATTATATTATAATGTAAACATATCAGTAAATGCCCAAGTGAAATCTGCACTTAATTTTAATAACCACTGTTTACCAAGAGCAAGACACTTGTTTAATCTCTTAAAAATAACCATAACGCCTGCCCTGTTAACTCACCAGCTAATAAGATACAAATGAGATAATGAAGATGAAAAAACTTTAAAATCTACAAATTATGGTATAACTATATCATATTTGCATATCTTCTATTATCAGGACTGATTTAGTTCTGGGGCTCATCTGGAATCTCTTCTCAAGCAATTGCTTCCTCCTTGTAGTCTAGGGATTATTTTTTGAACTATGCTGCCTCTGTCTTCCAACTGCTACTATAGCATGATTCCTCATGCTGTGAACAAGCATGTGGTGAGTATAATATCCATCATAGGCATAACACAAAGCTACTTAGATTTTGTGGTGCTGGTTGATTCACATGACTGTTATTTACATAGCACTTTATAATAAGATTCATCTGCCTATGTTGCCTAAGTAAACAATCCCACCTAGTCATTACAATTGAACTTCCTATATAATGTGAATTAAGTAAAAGAAGAATGGATCTTAGCAGGCTGCATTTTCTTAGATAGATGACTCATTTGTCACACAGTGGTTGATTCCTTTGTGACACATGGAAGACAGCAGGTGAATGTGAATGAGAAAGGTCACTTTGTTCAAAGTAGGAAAATAGCTGTGATGTGATTTTCATAACTGTCAATCATATTTATCCACATAAACGTAGATAGTGACAAAGTCAATAATAAAATGAAACACTTCCTGTTGGATATCTAGGAGAGAGTAAAAGAGCTCCATTCTGGGAATCCATCCAGCCATTTCCAGTGACCGTTTAGTTCTCATTCCAATAAATGAGATACTAACCTTATTTTACTTCCATTCAGTTCAGTCACTCAGTCATGTCTGACTCTTTGCGACTTCATGGACTGCAGCATGCCAGGCTTCCCTGTCCATCACCAACTCCCGGTGTTTACT
>NW_011479238.1:9427-12642 GCF_000754665.1 Bison bison bison | reverse complement strand
AGCTTAGATTTTCTAACATTATCCTCTCTGGAGCCCATTTTGAGAAGGGGTAAAGAAGAAAGCCCTGGTTAGAGAACAATGGGGACCTATAAGTGCACAAAGGCACTCTCAGTCCTCTCAACAGGGCTATCTTACTGAGAAAAAGCCATCAAAAGTTGCAATTTCTCCTAAGGCTTATACCAGAGCTACCTGGCACATCAATTTAGATTGACTGTTTGGCTGTGTGGTTGTTATAAGTAGACTACAGGGTTTCATTCACAATTGTAAACTCCACAATATACCATAGGACTTCTTTTGGTCCCTGCTTCTTGGTTCATATATCATTTCTAACCCATCAGTCTCTATCCAACAGTAAGTATTTGACAAGTATTTTGTGTGCCAGGAGCTGTGCTGGCAGTGAAGATACAGAGATAAACAAAATAAACCAGCTACCATCCCCATGAAGCTAATATCCTAATCTGGCATAAGAAGAAAGAAAGATAATAACTGGTCTTGATAAAGAGTTTGAGGGAAGATAAAATGTTAACATAATAATACCTGACTAACTTCTATGAGGTGTCTTAAGTTGAATAAATGAGCCAAGAAGAATCTTTCTGAAAAGGTACTATTTGAACTGATTCCCTAAAGGGATAGCAAGTTGATGCAGCTGGCGGATAGTGAGCATGGGATTGCAGCATGAAATGCAAGTAAGAGACGGAGGCAGTGCTGATCATACAAGGCCTTAGAGACCATAGAAAGAGGTTTCGATTTTATTGTTAGTGGAGTAGAAAGCCATTGAAGGACTATGAAGGGACTGACCTTTTTATAATCTCAAAATATAAAACTGGAAAAGATCACAGTTATTATTCTGTTTAAATATTTTATTATAGTGATAAAGGCAGTAATGCTCAGACAGTCAAAGTGATGAGTAGAGTAACTCAATAGCAAGGCAGAGCCTAAACTTGGGTCTCTGAGCTCAAGAGAAAGACAAAGAAAGGCAAAGTTGAGAAACAAAGTAAGTTTGCCCAGATTTTGAAGTTATTCTCAACTTTAGGATATATTTTATCAAAAATTACCAAAATAAGGAGACTAGGGTAAATTCTAATAATCACAATGTCTAAGAGTTGATCTAGGTTCCAGCACTTATAGCTTTATGCCCATGGCATAGTCTTTTAAACACTCTGAGTCTCAGACTGACCTTTCTATAAATTGTATAAAACAGAGGAAATAACACTTACCCTGTGTATTTTATAATATCATGTGTGATAATATACATAGTAATACATAGTAAAGTGTATAAAATGGCTAAGAAATGTACACAATCACAGAAATCAGGTAGGTGTACATGAAACTTTATTTACCTTTCCAAAACTAAACATAACCTAGGTTTCTGGTCCTCTAGTTTCACTGATAGCATAAAACTTAATTTTAATTCAATCACTTTCATATTTTCCTTTCTTAACCTCTATGCGTTAGTCAATTCTTTATTCTCCCCTTTCCCCATCTTCTTACATCTGGTTCAGGATGATTGGAAAAGCTGGTGAAAGGGGTAGATCTAAGTTCTCTGAGAGGGTGAAGAAAGGGTCATATATAGATATGAATATGTATTTATATCAGGGAGGTATGGGATATCAGATTCCCAAACCATCCCATCTTTAGCCTCTGCTGAGCTATAACTCATGTCATTTGGCTTTCTACAAGATAGGCTGGCATCTATCGATGTCTGCTAGCTTGCTATAGTCCTTGACTACCAGGTCCATACATGTATTCTATGCCAATTCTAGCCTCAGACTCCTCTCAGTAATTTAGTGTTCCAATCACCCTGAAGTGAAGAGGAATGCTAGGTAGCTTTCCTACACCACACTGGGGTGCTTGCAGCTCAATAAGACTGCTCATCCCTCCAAACTTAGCCAATACTACCGCCTATCAGCATCAAGCTAGACACTGATCTTCTCCAGAAGAATTGCCGGAGAATCATGATTCAGGTTCCGTCTATTCTGGGCTCAACCAAACTTATCTCATGTTTTTATCAATCCTTTAAACTTACAGAGGGCAAGATATGGAATTCCCACATTCAGGATATGTATTAAGAGTACACATCAAAGACTCTTATTTTTCATCTCCTTATCCCCAACATCAATTTCTCTCAGTGGTAACCAGCTCTTATCCTAAAAGTTTCATGCTCTGGGTTCTCAGTCTTTTAGACTTTTGATATTCAATCTCTATTTTTTCCATCTCTATTCTTTTTCCATAAAGAAACTCAGGTACTTGCCTTGGCTTTCAAGATTATTGCCATAAGTCAAAAAAAGAAAATGTAAGTCATCATTAAGGTTCTACACAAATTCCATTTTTCCTTTGAGAAATATGGTAGGATGAACTTTCCCACTTATTTTGAAGTTAGAATTAGCATGATATCTGCTTTGGTCAATGAAATGCAAGAGGATGGTACATATATACAGTGAAATATTACTCAGCCATAAAAAAAGAAGGAAATAATATCATTTGCAGTTACATGGATGGACCCAGAGGTTATCATACTGAATGAAGTAAGTCAGACAGAGAAAGACAAATATCATATGATAATGCTTATATGTAGAATCTTAAAAAAAGGTACACATGAACCTATTTCCAAACAGAAATAGAGTCACAGATGTAGAAACAAACTTGTGATTACCAAGAAGGAAAGTGGGAAGGGATAAATTGAGAGATTGGTATTGACATATATACACTACTATATATAAAATAGATAACTAACAAGAACCTACTATATAGTACTCAATACTCTGTAATGACCTATATGGGAATAGAATCTTGTAAAGTGTGGATATATGTATATGTATAACTGATTCTCTGTGCTGTATAGCAGAAACTAACATGATATTGTAAACCAACTATACTCCAACAGATGTTAAATTTAAAAAAGAAAAGAAGTGCAAGAGGAAGCAACATGTCACTTCTAGCCAGAAGTAAAATCCAGTGTACATTTTCACTTCAGTTCAGTTCAGTCGCTCAGTCGTGTCTAACTCCTTGCGACCCCATGGACTGCAGCACGCTAGGCCTCCCTGTCCATCACCAACTCCTGGAGTTTACTCAAACTCATGTCTATCCAGTCAGTGATGCCATCCAAACATCTCATCCTCTGTCGTCCCCTTCTCTTCCCACCTTCAATCTTTCAAAGTATCAGGGTCTTTTCCAATGAGTCAGTTTTTTTGCATCAGGTGGCCAGAGTATTAGAG
>NW_011479238.1:7017-7865 GCF_000754665.1 Bison bison bison | reverse complement strand
GGAGAATTTAAGTTGAACCAGGAAGAAAGAATAAGAGCAGAAGCTTCAAAATAAAGTAACATAGTAGATGGTATGAAATGGTTGAGTGATGCTGGAGGGGCATTATGCTGCATTATAAACCCTCTCTGGAAAATATGGAGAAGAGTCTATGCTTTTGTTCCCTTACTAACAGGATACATCCATATTCATGACAGTCATTTAACTCTTGGCTTTCAGTTCCAAATTTATTCTTTTACACTTTCTTTTGTGATGGTGGGTCACAGAACCTATAAACTACATTTTCCAGATTCCCCAGGCCACCTGAGCACTAATTCTGGGGCATTTGTTACCAGAAGTTCGAACATCATTCAGAGGTCACCCCAACCAGAAGTCTGAACAACAGGAACTCCCCAATATGACACCATTCCTCAGTTGGACCACCAAGAGATTGATTATATGAGACACTTTCCATCATGAAAACAGCAGCAATTTTTTTCTCAAAGGAATAGACATTCTGTATACGGATTTGCTTCTGTGGTAGGTAGGATTTTAGGAACATTCCCAATATCCTCCAACTCCTGGTATATATACGCTGTAAAATCTCCAGGACTGTGAACATAGTGAGTTTTACTCCTGTGATTAGATTATGTTTTATGGCACACTTGGTTTTAGAAAAAGATACTATCAGAGTGGGCCTGACCTAAATACAACAGCCCTTTAAAATAGAGGGTTTTGGGGACTTCCCCAGCAGTCCAGTGGTTAAGACTCCGTGCTTCCCTTGCAAGGAGCAGAAGTTCCATTGCTCTTTGGGGAGCTAAGATCCCCTATGTTGTGTGGCATGGCAAAAAAAATAAATAAATAAAACAGAG
>NW_011479238.1:5787-6077 GCF_000754665.1 Bison bison bison | reverse complement strand
ATGTTGAGCTTTAAGCCAACTTTTTCACTCTCCTCTTTCACTTTCAACAAGAGGCTTTTGAGTTTCTCTTCACTTTCTGCCATAAGGGTGGTGTCATCTGCATATCTGAGGTTATTGATATTTCTCAGGGCAATCTTGATTCCAGGTTGTGCTTCTTCCAGTCCACCTGTCTGCAAAGGCCAACTGAAGACTTCAGCAGCAGTTGGGAGTTAAAATTTCAGTTAAAAAAAATCTGGTGAGATTGGTATAGTATTCTAGAGCGTGGAATATGCTTTGAACCAACCACAAAT
>NW_011479238.1:5142-5561 GCF_000754665.1 Bison bison bison | reverse complement strand
GGAGAAGGAAATGGCAACCCACTCCAGTGTTCTTGCCTGGAGAATCCCAGGGACAGGGGAATCTGGTGGGCTGCCATCTACGGGGTCTCACAGAGTCAGACATGACTGAAGCGACTTAGCAGCAGGAGCAGCAGCAATGTCTACCTGAGAGGACAATGTTTCAATTTAATAGGAAGCTGAGACCATCACCTACTCATTTGTGGCTCCTCATAAGACTGAACCAAAAGGCAAATGAGGGCTAAGCGTGATCAACATGTATTCAGTTCAGTTTAGTTGCTCAGTCGTGTCCAGCTTTTCGTGACCCCATGGACTGCAGCATGCCAGGCTTCCCTGTCCATCACCAACTCCCGATGTTTACTCAAACTCTTGCCCATTGAGTAGGTAATGCCATCCAAGAATCTCATCCTCTGTCATCCCCT
>NW_011479238.1:2622-2785 GCF_000754665.1 Bison bison bison | reverse complement strand
CATCTATTATTTTAATTAAAAAGAGTTACCATTATCTGATTGGTTATTTCAACTTATGCACAACCCCTTATGCTCTTTCAGCCTTCCAATGTCTAGGTTACTATTGTTGTTGTTTTTCAGTTGCTCAGTTGCAACCCATGGACTGTAGCACACCAGGCTTCTC
>NW_011479238.1:0-2341 GCF_000754665.1 Bison bison bison | reverse complement strand
TTTGTATTATACTTTCCCCTCCTTCCAAGTTATATATCAATTCTGTTTATTTCTATAATAAACAAGTCACCATACATATTATATGTTGACTTTCATGTGGTGATGTCCAGAACTGAATTTAGTAGTTACACTTCTAAATTCAGAGAATTCAGTGATGCTTCAAGAACTGTGAATGGAGCTTCCCTGGTAGTTCAGTGGCTAAGAATCTGCCTTGCAATACAGGGAACACCAGTTCAATCTCTGGTCTGGGAAGATCCCACATGTCAGGGAGCAACTAAGCCTGTGAACCACAGTTACTGAGCCCGCACACCTAGAGCCTGTGCTCTGCAACAAAAGAAGCCACAGAAATGAGAATCTCACACACCACAACTAGAGAGTAGGCCCCCACTCTTTGCAACTAGAGAAAGCCTGAATACAGCAATGAAGACCCAGAGCAGCCAAAAATAAATAAATAAATATTGAAGAACTGTGAATGATGGCACAGTTCATCACCACAGATGAGTGGTGAGGAGACACAGTTAATTTGCAGGGTAGGCGAGGGGAAAATATGTCACACTCGCCTATTGGTATTTGGACTTAGGCATCAATCAGGGATTTAAATGCTAACCTTTACACATAGGAGGTAGGGGAGCTAGTGGTTACCAGATCTAAGCTTTCTTCTTTTTCCTAAAAATACTCTTTCATAAAAATTTCATTATGCACTGCATATGTAGAAAAGAGGTAGGTTTTTAAAGAATCCTGGTAGTTTAATTTGGAATTAACTAAGGAAAAAGTCCAAATTGGTTGCTCAACCTAATAAAATAATATCACATAGCAAACCAAATTGCCTGTTTGATGAAGCCAGATTGCTAGACTTTGCATAAATGATACTGTTTAAAGAAATACTTTTTAACAGAAAACAACTGTCTGCTATACAATAATTTTGTTTTCTTCAAATTAAAACAGAGGAATAGAAAATGAAAAGTTCTGCAATTATTCTGCAAGTTTATTGGCAAAATGAATGAACCTGTATTTTGGTTGCTCTGCAGAGATGACGTGACCTAACTGAAAGAGCAATGTGATGCCTGGTGACAGAGCTGGATAATTGTCTTTTAGAAAAAGAGAGTAAATAATTATCCATCTTCTGTATTTCTTTCACATAGGGTTTATGATGACTACTTCAACCCTGCAAAATAACTCATGCCTCCCAAAATCCAAACCAGAGACTCTAATATTAGTTTGACTATTATTACTAATAGTAATAATATTACTATTAGTTTGACTCTAATAGTAGTTTGATTCAGGGCCTTTATTAGTAAAACAAGTACTTCTTTACTACTACAATCACTGATGAATCAAGAACTGTCCTTCTGATTCTTTGTCTATAAGACGAGCACTAAGATTGTTCAGGGGTTTGGTTATTTGTTTTTATTTTTGTTTTGTGGGTTTTTTTTATTTGTTTGCTTTGCTTTTGTTTTCCCAGCAGCAGTTTAAAGTTTTTTCTTATCCATGTACAATCCCTTGCTGTTTTCCTCCTGATCAATGCATTGATTTGTTATGGTGTATCTGTAACTAGAAATAGATTGATGCTAAACAGACATACAGAAGGAAAAAAAAAAAATCCATCAACTCTGCCTCCCTATTCCATCGCCAAAATAAGCTACTCTTCCCAATTATTTGCTCATTTCCCTTTAGTTTCCAGCAAAGTGTGAGCTCCTTTGGAAATTAATCTTGCTTATCTTTTATTCTCAGTTCCTAGATAATGCACTCAGTAAATTCTGATGTGTATAGGAGATCACCTACACTTCAGAACAGTGCTATTAACAATGGAACAATATCAGTTATTTGAAGCTGCTATAGGAAGTCTGTGGAAAAATGTATAAGGTGAAAATACTTCCTTAATTTGCATTCTTACCCTTATTGTTATGTGGAATGGTAGTTTTTCACAAGCTCAATTTCAAAACCAGAACTCCATGCTTTATGCTCCTTAATGTTCAAAACATGAGAACTATCATAAATAATTAAAGTTGTTAAGGGGTCAGTTACTTTGATACTACATCTGTGCAGAAGAAAACTCAACAACCACTCATTCAATTCATTTGATGAACACATGGATACAAAGATGAACAAAAGACATACCCAAGTTTTTAAATACTACACAATCTTGTTGACCAAACAGGTTTCTACAATGAAAGAGTCAAACCATGGGGTATTACGGAACAGTAGGGGGAGGATACCTAAAATTCCAGGCCAGAGGGTTCAGGGAAAGTTTCCTAAACTGAATCTTAAAGAATGAGTAGGAAGCAGTCAGGCAGAAAGGATAGTTTGAGCAAAGACATTAAAAAAAAAAAAAAAAAAAAAA
>NW_011479237.1:8069-19546 GCF_000754665.1 Bison bison bison | reverse complement strand
TAACTAACTCATTAAAGTGTAGTTACATATAATAAACTGCACATTTTTAAAATATACAATTTTCTGGATTTCAGAAAATAAAGACATTATTTAATTTGTGTATGATTTCAGAAGGTGCACAAGATGTTTTAATTAATTTTTAATGTTATTGTTAATAATACAATTTGCTCTTAGCCTCAGTTTTGCTTATTTCAGAAGAAATTGTGAGATGATTAATTCTAACTCACTTGAAAGTTGTGAAAAATGAATGAAATCTATAGAAATACTTTGCTGAGTCCACAATTTTCAAGTTTAGAAGTATATGTATGTATTTGTATACACCTTTCTCTCAAACAGCCAAACTCATCCATACATATACATGGACACAGTCTCATTTGTAATCCCATCCTTTTTTTTTTTTTGCCTTTTTTTAAATTTTATTTTATTTTTAAACTTTACAACATTGTATTAGTTTTGCCAAATATCAAAATGAATCCGCCACAGGTATACATGTGTTTTAGAAGAAAACTTGAGAGAAAGTTGGAAGGATAGTCATGAAAGAATAAATGCTTGAATTAACATAAATAGAATATAAAAAGTTTGACAGGAAGATGTAAAGTAGAATGTGTGATCTAATTTTGATAATGATTTACTTTTTTTTAATTTTTAATTCTTCAAGACCTTAAAGTCAGAGCCATATTTACATTTGTTGTTATTGTTTAGTCCCTAAATTGTGACTGACTCTTGTGACACCATGGACTGTAGCCCTATAGGCTCCTCTGTCCATGCGATTTTCCAGGCAAGAATAATGGAGACAGTTGCCATTTCCTTCTCCAATATTTATATTGGGGATTGTGAAATTCCCTGTATCAGCTAATAGGGGAAAATTTCTCCAAACTGACTCTAATTTCCTTATATTTAAAATAGGAATTCAACACAGAATGCCTTTTAAGGGAAACTGAAAGACTGTATTGAAAAGCTTAAACTCAGCTCAGAGGGACAATATCTGATTGAACAAATATCTGTATTAGATTCATCTTGCTCCTGTAATAAGTTAACACACCAGTAGTTTAGAATGAGTGTCTATCTTGAAATTCTAGAAGGTCAGGAACCTGAAATGGGTCTCTTTGGGTAGAATTGAAATGTTGGCAGGTCTTTGATCCTCATGGACACTCCAGAGGACAAGTATTCCCTTTCTCGTTTTATTTACATTGGCCACCAGCATTCCTGGGCTCATGGTCCTTCCTCTATCCTCAAACCCAGTGCATAGCATTTTTAACTGCCTATCTCACTTCACTTCTTCTTTCCCACTTTTAAAGGGTTATTGTGATTACATTAGTCCAACTTGGATAATCTGTGCTAATCTTCTTATATCAAGATTAATTAACAATCTCATTACATCTGCTATTGTAATTTTTCTTGCAGTGCAAGCTAGGATATTTAAAAGTTCTTGGGAATATGATGAGGACATAGTTTTTGAGGATTTTATTCTGCCTGTGTTTTGTTACTTTGACTCTTTACAACCCAGTGAACTGTAACCCAACAGGTTCTTCTGTCCATGGAAGTGTCCAGGAAAGAATGTTGGAGTAGCTTGCCATTTCCTGCTCTAGGGGATCAACCCAACCCAGGGACTGAAATTGCCTTTCTTGCTTCTGCATTGGGAGGCAGATCCTTTACCACTAGCACCACCTGGGAAGCTCCTTTATTCTGCCTACTGCAAAGTATTTTTCAGACAGAAATTATTTGATGTTACTCATTTATTTTACATAAATAAAAAATCAAATAAATTTACCACTAGAAAGTAAGTGAAACTATTTTCTTTCAAAATTACATACACAAAATATTTTTGGTAAAGACCTAAGACTACCAACACATGAGTCAAATTCAGGACCACTGTCTTGCTGTTCAAATTGTGGTCCCCAGACCAGGATCTTCAGCATCAATAACATTTAGCATCTTGATAGAAATGCAGAGATCCTGGGCTACATGAATCAGACTTATTGAATCATGATTTGAATTTGAACTACAACCTTTAGCAATTTGTGGAAATAGTGAATTAGAGACATGCTGGTCTAGAATAAATTTTCTCACCATCTCACTGTTGACATTTGGGGCAGTATAATCATATGTGTTGAATGCTGTCCTGCACAGATTTTCAGTGACAGCCCTACAGACAAGCCAAATATCACTAGTTGTAAAATGGTCTTTGGTTGACAATCACTGTCTCAGAGTTTGAGAACTGGAAGCATCCTGAGAGAGTCCAGTCAAGATGCATTCTCTTATTTGTTTAAAACTTTGACCAGAACATTAAACCTGTCTGAATCTCTTTTGTACAACGGAGAATGAGGTGCATAAGAGGACAACATCACAGAATGAACTTCTATAAATTTAAAGCAAACTGTAATTTCCAAGGAAGGTAATGGTATATAAAAATATCTAAATATATCTCATAATAACAAACATTTTGTAATGAGAGGCTAAATGATCGCTCTAACTTCTGAAACCAAGTATGAAATTCCTAATAGCTTTGGGAAAAGATTCAGGAAGGCAAGCAGTGTAGTGCCCAAAGTTTTATATGAAAGGACAATGTTATTCCACTTGTAAAAAGGGGAATAACAATTTTCTAGACCTATCAAGAGCTGTCTAGTCAATGATTGGTATATTCGAGGGACCTAACCAAGAGAGAATTCAGTCTTAAACTTTGAGGAAATTTTAACTCAGACTGGGAAAATGTGCTGAGAGGTTTATACCTCCAGATGCAGGAGAGTTCATGAAGAAGGAGGAATAAAATCTAAATTCAGCTTCCTTGTAACCTGGTCTCCTAGGAGCAGAGAGTCAGCTGGAAATATTTCCTTCTGTCCAGACCTGTGTTCCACAGGGAAATCATGACATACATGTGGGTTACAACAGAAAAGATACCTAATGAGATTACGAAGTGAGCTATAAAACTCCTCTGCTGCAATTCCCTCAGTCTGAGAAATCTTGGACTTCATAGGATGTGGTTCCTTTGGAGACCTAAGTCTGGCTGGTCTTCAAGTCCTTCCTGCTGTTTTGTGAGACAGAGCTTCAGTCTCCAATATCAACCCTCCAGGAGGCATTTTGAACTTCCACATGGAGACCTTTCTCTCAGTTCCCATCCAGGTGTCTGAGAGCTCAGTAGCTATTGCCAGAGAGGATTGGTGTTGGTGCTAAGTCGCTGCAGTCATGTCTGACTCTTTGTGACCCTATGGGCTGTAGCCCACCAGGCTTTTCTACCCATGGGATTCTCCAGGCAAGAATACTTGTTGCCATCTCCTACTCCAGGTGACCTTCCCAATCCAGGTATCAAACCCATGTTTTTTGTGTCTCCTGAGATGTTTTACCACTGCACCACCGGGGAAGCCCATGGGAGAGGACTAGAGAAAAAGAAATCCCTGAACCTCTATCAAAGGTCACCTGTGAGCCAATCCAGTCTAGTTCAGATATCAAAGGTTATTGGCCAGAGAAGCAAATATTGGCCTCAGTAAGGCAGGCTCAGTGTTGACAATTCAATGATAAAAACATGTCCATTAAGAAGAGGGAATGGGAGGCATAAAATGCTCCTAGTAAAAGTGGAACATAAGTTTTATGATATTACTAAATAACAAGTGTAGAAAAATAACTTTATTAGTGGTTGAGTGACATACAGTGAAATGAGGGCATTTCATTTTATTTTAAGATGGACATTTTGACAGTTTCCATATTAATTAGAAAGATCCTAACCAGGGGATTTATGCAAATATATCCCTACAACAGCATTTTTTGTAACTTATGTATCGTAGTATCTCTTCTCTCTCTTTCTGGATACTCACATAAAAAACATGTGAACATGGGCAAACTAAAGAGATTTACTTTGCAGTTATTTTGTTATCTGTGAGGTTGTATATATATTTCCATTTGTTAACCATTTTCTTTCTCCACAAAAAGTTGTCTGTGGGAACCCTTAGCTTTTGTATAGTATTGCTGGATTATAAGCATAAAAAATAATTTGAGGTTTTACTTTTTCACAAAATTATTGTCTGCAGTTCAGTTATTTTATGTATCTATAGATATATTTATGGGGATATTTGAGATTCTAAACTATGTATGGTTAAATTATCAACCATATGGTGTTCTTCCCATTGCTTATAATTAAAAAAAATTATTTTTCTGACTGAAATAACTGATCTATCACTTTATATTCTTCATGTGCAAAACCTTGTTTTAAACAAGAATAATAATAAATGTTCTCATGCATACTCTGAATAAATAAATTTGTACACATATCTCTAACTTTATTTATTTTTCTGTATTGTTCCATTCAGCGTTTGTGATTAAATGCATTTCTAAAAGTTATATTACCTTTGGGCATCATGTAGAGAACATTCTTCTTTATCTTTGGAATAAAAAAGGTCACCTTAATCTTCCATAGGGATTTCCTGGTGGTTCAGGAGGTAAAGAATCTGCTCACAATGCAGGAGATCCAAGCTCAATCCCTGAGTTGGGAAGATCCCCTGGAGGAGGAAATGGCAACCCACTCCAGTATTCTTGCCTGGGAAATCCCATGGACAGAGGAGCCTGGCAGGCTACAGTCCATGGGGTTGCACAGAGTCAGACAAGACTGAACAATTAACACTTCACTTCAATCTTCAGTAAATGTATTTGAATCCACATATCTTTATATGAGAATAAATTATAACTAGACTATTCCTCTCTCCTCACATTTTAAAATCTGTTCTGCTATAATCTTTTATTTCCAAGTCTTTGACAATTTAATATTGAACTGTGGCCCATGTTAATGTCATTAAATTATTCCCATTTTATATCTTTATATAAATGAACTGTAGACTTTCATTCAGTTTTGTTATATTCAATTATTTTGAAATCGTCATACTTAATTTCATTCTCATTGACATTTTCACATAGGTTCTTGGTTTCTTTTAAAATTTCTCTTTCTGTGTTACGTATGCATATCTATTCATGCACTTTTCTACAAATGCATAAATGCCCTTTACATTTCAGTACAGTCTTCTTTCTACCTGTTTCCCATTTTCCTTATTTATCAGTATGCACCAGGGGCTTTCTTCCTGTGCAGTACTAGTTTATTATTTTCAATAGCTGTTTAATAATTCATGGTAGGGGATGTGCTATTTACACTATGAATGATCTTCCATAATCTTTGCCTTTAAAGTGCTGTTGTATCATCGCTGCAAAAATATTTGAGATTGTTAAGTTCTAGCTGTTGTTCTGACTGGGAGAAGCTATGTTTCCAGAGAACACTGAAGAATGCTCGTACAAATGTCTGTCTGTCACACTGAGGAGGGATGGCTGGAGGCCAGGGATGCTCTAGACATCCTATAAGTCACAGGACAGACCCCGCCACAGAGAACACCTGCTTGAGAATGCCAATAATGCTGAGACTGAGAAACTTTGAGTTAAAGAACTTCTATATTTGTAATATCTATACCATTCTTCAGAATGTTTTCCCAACATTGTAACATTATAAATTTCTGTCAGCAGGAATAGATAGTACCTGTTTGCTCCTTGTTTCAAGGTACCACTGCAAACAGCCTGATGGCTCTTTAAGTTTTTTCCAAGGCTGTGGGGTGTGGAAAAGATTGTTGTTTTCTAAACTAGTACTGAATTTGATCAGATTCACATGTTTGATCACCATTCTAGTTTGCCTGTTATTATCATATGGTGGTATATTATATGTATATTGCTTGTGTGTGTGCTTAGTCACTGTTGTGTCCAACTCTTGCAACCCCCTGGACTGTAGCCCACCAGGCTCCTCTGTCCATGGAATTCTCCAGGCAAAAATCCTGGGGTTATTTGCCATTTCCTACTCCAGGGGATGTGAAATATTTTTATGGCCAAATATTTATGTTTATGTATACATATACATTATATGTTTATTACTCTACCATTATCAGCCTTTCAAATCAGTTTTTAAAAGCTAGTGTTTTTCAGTTGGCATTTGAAGGATGTTCTGGCTGTACAAATATTTCACCTTTTATTTAGTTAAATATGGTTATCTTTTTACTTGTCAGTTTCTTGCC
This sequence comes from Bison bison bison, assembly GCF_000754665.1. Classification (NCBI taxonomy): domain Eukaryota; kingdom Metazoa; phylum Chordata; class Mammalia; order Artiodactyla; family Bovidae; genus Bison; species Bison bison. Next base: position 13,511 of record NW_011479237.1, on the reverse strand, counting down.
TTAATTAAAATTCCTTGCTCCACCCGTAGATTGTAATATGTAGTTTTTAGATGTTCACCCAAAATTATTACTCTTACAGTGAATAGATAATCCCTGTGATTTTTTTGGTAATATGAATGAGGGAGGGGGAAAACTTCATTTTCTTCCAGGTACATATCCACTTTTACCAGCTTGTATTCAATAATCTAGCCTTGCCAAATAAACTGAAATATAACCTTACCATATATTCAGTGTGCATCTGTACTGAGACCTAATTCCTGATTCAGTCAACAAATAATAGCTGAGCATCTACTATATGCCACTATTTCTAGGAACATTGTCTACTATATTCACTTATGCCTATAGCTTTGCCAATTTAATTACTAATCCATGTGACATCATTAAGTCATTACAATTTTTGTCACCTTTTTTTTTTATAAATTTTTGCCACCTTTAGTTTTTTTATTGAAATGTATTTGATTTACAAAATTATATTCATTTTAGATGTATGACATGATGACAGCATTATTATAGATTATACACCATATAAAGTTTTTATAAAATGCTGGCTATATTCCCTATGCTGTACAAAGTATCCTTGCAACTTATTTATTTTATACATAGTAGTTTGTGCTTCTCAGTTCCATGCTTCTATCTTGACACTTCCCTGTTCCTTTTCCTCAGTGGTGACAGACAAAGCAAATGTTAATGCTTATATGTAGAATCTAAAAAAAGAAAAAAAAGAATATACCCAACATACTCACAGATGTAGAGAATGAACTACTTTCTTGGTTAGGTTTTGATGCTCCATTAAATCTTGTTTAATATAGTTGCTCTGAAACTAATCTATTTAACCTGGCTTCATTCTATCTGCCCTTCTTTTTATTTCATAATTTCACATTTACTTAAATGTTTTCTGTGTAGTACAGATATAGTCACACATCTTTCTGAAAATAAGAAATGAAAAAGTAGGTGAAGTCTCTAATGATTAAGATCTTACATTATAGTGGCAACATTAGGCATGCTAAATTGCTTTAGTCATGTCTCACTCTGATCCTGTGGATGGTAGCCCACCAGGGTCCTCTGTCGATGAGATTCTCCAGGCAAGAATACTGGAGTTGGTTGTCATTTCCTCTTCCAGGGGATCTTCTTGACCCAGGGATGGAACCCACATCTCTTATGTCTCCTACATTGGCAGGCAGGTTCTTTACCACTAGCGTCACTTTATTTTTAGATGGCAACATCATAGTACAGTGAAATAAGCATGTGTGTGACATAGTGTTCTTGGGCTTAAATCATTTGAAGAAAGTTATCCACAATAAGAGAATGGATATTCAGGATGTGCTCAAGATTTACAGAGCAGAGTCTGGAAAAGTCGTTGCATTTTGGACAAAGACAGGAACCAGTATTAAAGTGTACCCATGTATTTATAAAAGGAAAATCAGACAAAATATTAAACCCAAGGATAACAGACAAGCAATCACCTAGAGTCTATAAATTCATTAAATGCATAACAAAAAAAGGGCTTTATTATTCTTTATAAATAACATCAAGTTTCATAACAATGATTAAACACCTGGCCTCTGGACTCAAACTCTTTGGGTTAAAATACCAACTGTCTAGTTTTGAGACCCTGGGAAAGTCATTTCACTGCTCTGTGCTTCAGTTTCATATCATGAAAAACTCAGATAATAATGAAACTGCTTCATAAAGTTATTGTGAAGATTAAGTGAAACAATCCATTTAATGCATTGATTCATGTTAAATATTCAGTTAAGTGTTAGCCATTTGTTGTTGTTAGCCATAAGTCATGTCCAACTGTTTTGCCACCCCATGGACTGTAGCCTGCCAAGCCTCTCTGTCCAGGGGATTTCCCAGGCAAGAATATTGGAGTGGGTTATCATTTCTTCCTCCGGAAGATATTCCTGACCCAGATATTGAACCCGAGTTTCCTGCATTGGCAGGCAGGTTCTTTACCACTGAGCCTCCAGGGAAGACCTAAATGTTAGACATTAATATCTTTTATAACATCATGCTCAATAGATATTTATTAAATAAATGAACAGTGAGATATTAAATTCATGTTTCAGGTTTATCTGTATTAGATCAATGCTATTTGAAGATATTTAATATGAAAAATATTTACTAAAAATGTTAATTAAAAACATGCTTACAAAAACAAACAAAAAAAGCAGTGCCCTATAAGAAAACTGAGACAGGGCTTGCTTCATTCCATATCAGACTGTTTTCAGAGAGACAGTAGTCTTGAAGCAGGATCTTATTTCCCTGTCCTTGTATTGAATTTAGCTGTTAGTCCACCAAGAAGTGAAAGTGAAAGTGATTCAGTCATGACCGACTCTATGGAATTCTCCAGGCCAGAATACTGGAGTAGGTAGCGTTTCCCTTCTCCCGGGGATCTTCCCAACCCAGAAATCGAACCCAGGTCTCACGCAATGCAGGCAGATTCTTCACCAGCTGAGCCATAAGGGACGCTCAAGAATACTGGAGTGATTAGCCTATCCCTTTTCCAGCAGATCTTTCTGACCCAGGGATCGAACGGGAGTCTCCTGCATTGCAGGTGGATTCTTTACCAACTGAGCTATCAGGGAAGCCCTAGACCACCAAGGCTAGAAGCAAAGTTCCCTGATTCTTACCCCGTTTGAAAGCAAAAATGTTTCAAGGAGGCAAAGACTGAAAAACAGGCACAAAGTTTATTATTAAGAGACACAGCACAATAAATGGAAGGATACCCAGAGAAGCAGTTTATTTATTTAAATCAGCACAGAAATACACCCCCAGAGAGGAGTGCTGGTGTCCTGAATGAGGAGCACAATAAAAAGGTGATTTAAATCATATACATAGGACAGTCCTTCTGGGTCTTTGCTTACACTCGGCCAGTTAACTTTTTTCTTTTATCACACCTGATTGGTCCTAGGACCCTGACCAAGACACATACACAACTTTTTGCTAAGATGGATCCCATCACAGACCTGTGGGTGCGTGTCCACACTTATTTTGGGATGGCACCCCCTCCCTTCTTGACTCCCAAGGAGCCTCCCTGCACATGTGGAGACACGGAAGTCTTCCTTGACCTCAGGAGTGGGCACTTTATCTCTTTACTTCATCAGAAATCAGCTTCTGCCTCTAGCTTTGTCCTTGGAGTATCTGGATGAGAATAAAATTTCAGTTTTACTCCACTTGACCAACACCAGCCATCCAGTCCAGGGGCTGGGCTCATCTATCTCCTACTTCAAGACCACAAAAAAGAAAAAGTCTAAAAATATGGAAAGTCTCAGGACAAATCTTATACTGCTTAATATGAGACATACTAAACTCTTAATGTGTCTGTATATACCCTTTTGTGAACTGTTGATTTATTCCTTTTGCTTATTTTTTCTTGGATATTCAATCTGTATGGTGTTTCACATTATATACATATCACTGTCTATATTGTTGGGATAAAAGTACTTTTTCCTCTTGACATCAAGGAAATCTTACAGAGGCTGGAATTTTACCAAACCGAAGAAGTTATTCTTCATCACATTGTCTTAGAGAACATTTGAGCTTAGTAGATCATTTTCCCACGATATCCATTTCATTTCTTTTAGCCTCTCTTGTATGTGTGTGTGTGTGTGTGTGTGTGTGTGTGTGTGTGTATGTGTGTGTGTATATATATATATATACATACATATATATATATATACTTTATGGCACCGCTAGTGCAGAGGCACTACTGCTCTTCGTGGTGGCACCGCTACTCTTCGTTGCGGTGCACTGGCTCCTCATCTTGGTGGCTTCTCCTGTTGCTGAGCATGGGTTCTAGGTGCACAGGTTTCAGTAGTTGTGATGAATGGACCTAGTTGCCAAGTGGCATATGCGATCTTCTGGGAGCAGTGCTCAAACCTGTGTCCCTCAGGTTGGCAGACAGATTCGTAACCACTGGACCATCAGAGAAGCGCTCCCTCTTACTTTTTATTTTTAAAAATACATGGCAGAAAGACTCATACGTAAAAGGAACCCCTAGTTTATTGATCCATGGAAAGCTTAGGAAGTGGAATTTCTGGGTACCATTTATACATTCTTTAGGAGAAAGATAATCTGATTTGACCAGCCTCAATTGTAATGACACAGGCAGGTAGTTCTAGGTGAGAAGTGCATGGTAGTAACACAGCCCAGGAGGATTTGGTATGTGTCTGTGCCCTGTGGCTTGATAGCAGTTCCTAAAGCAGAGGCACCTGGGCTTATATATTAAAGTGACATAACACAGAGATCAGAATTCAGTCAACAGATAGTATTAAGAAATTTGTTTGAATTCACAGGAAGCCTTGGCAATAAATTAATCAAATGCAAGAAAGTACATACAAAAAGGGATTCTCTGTGGACTGAAGTGCAATATGTAGCAGGGAAGCCAGCTTGTTCCTCAGCATCCCTGACACCATCTCTAATCACTCCCCATCTTGCTTATCCCTCTGCCCCAGTGGCTTCCTTGTTTGCATTTGAACATGTGGAACAAATATCTTCCTCAGGTCCATGGCAGTGGCCATTCCCTCTGCCAGACACACGCTCCTCCTGACATCGTACTACACCATTCTCTTTCCTTCTTGAGGTACCTGCTGAATTATCACCTGTTTGCCAGCCTTATTTGAACACTCAGCACAAGATAATATCTCCTACCAAGATTTTTTTTTAATACATGGATTTGTTTCCTTCATAGCATTTGTCACCACCTGACATACTTATTTGTATATCATTTTCACCTTCATTGGATGGTGGGGTATTTTTTTTAATTTTATTTTATTTTTAAACTTTACATAATTGTATTAGTTTTGCCAAATATCAAAATGAATCCGCCACAGGTATTTATTTTTAAGCACCCTATGCTTATTGCCTATGTGTTCTTGAAACGTGGTTGGCACTTGAAATATGTTCCTCAAATACATGCAAGAATTTCTTCTTACAGTTGCAACATGTATGCTATTTTTGAGAATATGCTGACAATGGGGCAAAATTTCCTATGCAGAAATGAAATGAGTGGGGCATAATCTCAAGAAGAACTTATCTATAATCAATTAAAATCAATAATGACTGCAAAATAAAAATTGTCCAGGTTAAGTAATATGGATAATGCCCATTGGTGTGAAAATTATTCATGTTCTGTTTTGACCTCTTTCTTAATAACTCAGTGATGTATTTTGCATCAGTGCTGCTGGCTGGTGATCCCCTTGTTAAATTAGTATCCTCCGTATATGCAATCTCTTCACCTCAGTGAAAGAATAAAGCATTTTCCACCTGTGCATCTCAGCTCTCAGATGTCTCTTTATTTTATTGTAGGAGCTTAGGAATATACCTTAGTTCTGCAGCTACCCACAGCTCAAACTTAAGTGCAAAAGCCTCAGTGATGTACATAGGTGTCAAACTCATGATGGGCCCATTTCTCTAGAGTTTGAGGAATAAAAACATAAA
>NW_011479237.1:6719-7795 GCF_000754665.1 Bison bison bison | reverse complement strand
AATTTTTTCTTGTTTTCCCAAAACAGTAGTTGTCGTTATATTACTCATTTTAAGAAATACAATTAAAAACCAAAATAATTTGTAGAATTTTTTACTAGAGGAATATCTGAGACCATAATTTTTTTCACCTTTGTGTAAATCATTCCTTTGTATGTCATATTTTAACTGTTTGTTCTGATAAAGTGAAAGTGTTAGTCTCTCAGTTGTGTCCAACTTTTGTGACCCCATGAACTATAGCCTGCCAGGCTCCTCTGTCCATGTAAATTTCCAGGCAAGAAAACTAGAGTCGGCAGCCATTTGTAGACTTAAATAATAGTGTGTGTATATGTGGGCATTGAGTTTTACTCTCCTCAAAAGGATCCTATTCTCTTATTCAGCTCCATGTCCACAGTGCCTGCTCGAGTGACTGTTGAAATGGTCACCAAATACACATCAGCAGGCGGAGTCTACACTGAAACAAATTTGATTAAATAAAATTTATTTATTTAATGCTACTTATTATACTTAATATGGCTTTTGAGTTAGGGAAAACATGAATACAAAGAAAATTTTTAAATTTTCTTTGTATTACTAAGTGAAATACTTATTATGCTATACATTCACACATTGAAGTAGGGAAGATCGATGTCCCTGTGGAAGGATGTGTTTCACTGAGGTGATGGTTTGTTATGCTTAAGCTGTTTTTTATTGAATTTTCTTCCTGATTTCATCTTGAAATATTTCAATGATGCCTGTAGATGCTACTCTTTCCATTGCTCTAAACAAAATTAAAATTTTTATGATCATTAAATGTTCAGTGATTAACAATATAAATGTCATTCATTATTACATATAATAGATATATAATATATACTATATAATATACACTACATATTGTAAAATACATATTATATATACCATATACAATATATACTGAATACTGTATTATATATTATAATATATAATATATATTATATATATAATACATAGTAGTGTTTATATTTGTGTGTGTGTGTGTGTGGTGTGTGTGTGTGTGGTGTGTGTGTGCACACTCAGTTGTTTATGACTCTTTGCAACCCCATGGACTACAGCCTCCA
>NW_011479237.1:3576-6117 GCF_000754665.1 Bison bison bison | reverse complement strand
CTTTGATTCTGGAACATTTCATGTGTTGCTGTATTTCTTTGATGTCTAGGAAAAGTAATAAAAGAGAAAAAAATAAAGTAATCCAAGAGATAAAGTTGTGATGTAGTGAGACACAGACTGTACAGCCCAAGATAAAAATGAGCAAAAAGAATAAACCAATACTACACAACAGTATGTATAAAATGTGCAGTGAGTGTAAAATGAACTTGGTTAATTTTCATACAGACAGCAAAACTTGCTTTTCCTGTGCCTATTTCCTATTCATTTGACTAATTGGTTTTACATGATCTAATAGCAGAGGAGGCCAGACTCTTTCTCTCTTTTTATATGTAGCATCTTCTCTTTGTTATTCTTTGATTTTGTTCCTTTTCTGATGAGTCCTAAGGGCTCACTCCAGTTCTAGGTCTGATCTTTGCCCAAGCTTTAACAATGACTTCTCAAGACTGGCACATACCTTGATTATTCCAACATTTTTACAGAGTAACATTTTTTGTTACTATTAGTAACAAAATAGTATCATTAGTTTTTCCTATTTTTAATTTTTTCCTATTACATTCTGGACATTGTATTATATACACATTTCATTCATTGTACTCTATTTTCTCAACTATGATGATAGATCTTAACAGTCAGGAACTTCTACTTTGTTCACCTTTGTGTTTTAACCAAGTGTGTAAATGTAGATACACTTGTACAAAAATCAATTTATAAAAATGAAAAATTAGGAAATAAAAAGAATGGCAAGGAGATTGAAACCAGGTTAAAATAGTAGAATTTAAAAACAAATGCAGTAAATAAAATTAAATGGAGTGTTGAAAAATAATTGAACAAGAAATACAGTAGCAGTAACTTATGATATCAATATATCATATATCAATATATCAATACCAATTAAATTGGCAATGAACTAGATATAAAATAAAATGATATATAATATTCTTAGAGTGAACTGGTATGTAGTACATGCTCAATTATTTTTTGTTGAATGAATTGACTGAAGTATGTTGTTATTTATGAACACACAATATATGACAAGGCTGTACTTCAATTTATTTAGAAGGATTGATTTGCTGAAAAAAAAAAAAAAAAACTAGCACAAACATCTATCAAGCTTGCAAAAATAAAATTTCCTCCTTCCCTCAAACATCTTAACAAAAAATGAGAGTTACAGAATCAGTGTAAGAAGAACCAACACAGTATAGATAAACATATTGAAATTTACATATAAAATAGTTGGTGGATAAAACTATTTTAGATAAAGCAAGAAACTCAAAGTAAGACAATAAACACATTTAACTAAGTAAATATCTTTAAAATTATTTCCAAAGTGTCACTTAAAAGTCAACTGAAAACCAATCTTTTGTAAAAATTGTCTGAAAGGCTATTAACTGTGGAAAAATTGACTTATAACTTATGGGTACATAATAATAATAGGCAAATCAAAGTGGTGACCAAATATATAGATATTTACTTTACCTCAGTATATAATTTGAGAAAACAAGAAGAAATCTCTTTCATAGCATCACCTTGAGGAAAAACTTAAAGATCTCACACTTTGGAGTGAGAAGCTTTGAATTAACAGCAGTGGCATGCTCTGATTTTTCTGGCAGAAACATGAGTGTTACAACTTTTTAGGTAAACAGTCTGAAGACAGCTATCAATATTTAAAATGCAGATAGTCTTTAATTTGAGGGTCTTCAGAGTTGGCATGATTGACATTCAAGTCCAGATCACTGTGGTGGAATCTGTCTTATACATTGTGACCCCTGTGGAGCCACCCATGTGACAGACAAAAAAAAAAAAAAAAAGAAACCAGAATATTGCTCAGTGTACCCTGGGTGACAAAATCATCCATGATTCCAACCACAGTTCAAACATCACTATCTCAACATCTATTAGTAGCATTGATTAAAGAAGCAACATAACTGTAAAGAATATGAGAGTAAAAGTGAGGGTAACACAGGCACACCATGAAATGCTGAATGGCCATAAACAATGAATCATCACTAGACTAGTGATTGGAGGCAAGTCCATGAGGAAATATTAAAATGGAGCAAGGGGTAGGAAAAATGACTCCATTCAAACAAAAGAGTACTTATGAAGTATATGGAGTCTGTGTGGATAATATAAAAAGTGAAGTTTTAAAAGAATCTAAAAATTTATGGAAAATTGTCAGTGAGAATAAAATTAGGTTAAGTAGAGTGGTTTTAAAACAACTATAAATAAATAAATTTTAATTTTAAAAAACTATACATTATATGTGGAATATAGAAAAATAGTACTGTTGAACCTATTTGTGGGGAAGGAATGGAGATGCAGACATAGAGAATGGACTTGTGGATGCAGTGGGGGAAGAAGAGGGGGAATAAACTGAGTAAGTAATGTTGACATAAATACACTACTATGTGTAAAATAGCTAGCTATTGGGAAGCTGCTATATAACACAGGGAGCCCAGACCTAGAGGAGTGGGGTGGCAGGGGGAGGAAGGGAGGCTCAAGAGGAGGGGATATATATTTATATTATATATTTATATAATATAT
>NW_011479237.1:2387-3275 GCF_000754665.1 Bison bison bison | reverse complement strand
GATTATTTAGCACTGAGCCACCTGAGAAGGCATAGTATTCAACATAAAATAATTTTGCATTTAAACTGTGTCATAAGATTACCTGTTGGTGGAAAACTTGCCTATGGGAATTTCTATTCATTGTTGTCACAGCTTCCCTGGTGGCTCAGACCATAAAGAGTCTGTCTGCAATGCAGGAGACCTGGGTTCAGTCCCTGAGTCAGGAAGATCCCCTGGAGAAGGGAATGGCAACCCACTCCAGTATCCTTGCCTGAAGGATCCCATTGACAGAGGAGACTGGTGGGCTTCAGTCCATGGGGTCGCAAAGAGTCAGACATGACTGAGCAACTGAACTGAAATGAATTGATAACACTTATGATGTTACGGAAGGCCATTTAAAATGACTGAATACAATTTACAGCATTTCACTATGCTAAGGTCTATATGTATAAAAATTAGTCATTTTTCCTTCTGTCCTAGTAGTGATCACTACCACATGGTACCAGGCAACAATACACAAATTTCAGAATTTGTTCTTCTGGGATTCTCAAAGGAACCAGAATTTCAGCTCCTTATATTTGGCCTTTTCCTATCCATGTACCTGATCACTGTGTTTGGAAATCTGCTCATCATCCTGGCTATCATCTCAGATTCCCACCTCCACACCCCCATGTACTTCTTCCTCTCCAACCTGTCCTTTGTAGACATCTGCTTCACCTCCACCACTATTCCAAAGATGCTGCTGAATATAATAACTCAAACCAAAGTCATTACCTACGAAGACTGCCTCACCCAGATGTATTTTTTCCTACTGTTTGTACAGTTGGACAATTTTCTTCTGACTGTGATGTCCTATGACCGCTTCATAGCCATCTGCCACCCCCTGCACTACACAGTCATCATGAACCC
>NW_011479237.1:0-214 GCF_000754665.1 Bison bison bison | reverse complement strand
GTAGGTGGATTCTTTAACACTGACCCACCTGAGAAGGCCAAGAGACAGTATTCAACATAAATTCCTCAAATGTATGAGAGAATTTTGCATTTAAACTGTGTAATAAGAGTACCTGTTGGTGGAAAACCTGCCTATGGGAATTTCTATTCATTGTTGTCACAGCTTCCCTGGTGGCTCAGACCATAAAGAGTCTGCCTGCAATGCAGGAGACCAG
>NW_011479236.1:21390-22946 GCF_000754665.1 Bison bison bison | reverse complement strand
TGTGGCTAGGGAACAACACACTACATGCTAACTGGTCTCCAAAGGATTGCACAAGTCCTCCCCTCAAGCAGGCTCTGCAGAGCCCATCCACCCTCCTTGTCTCTTAGACAATTTTCAAATCCTCCCCTTTCTTCTCAAGTGTCCAGCACTCCTCCCCACCCCTCAAAGGTGATCCTTTCATCATTCACTGAGAAAAACAGAGGCAACTAGTGAAGAAGTTCCTCATTCTTCCACCCACCAACCTGGGAACCTCTCCATAATAATGACCCACAGATTCAGCCTTTTCTGTCCCTGCCATGTGTTAACTGGTGCCCATCTTTCTCTCCTCCAGATGTACATCAGGATCACCATCAGCATACATGTCTCCTGCATCATCAGTGTCTGCTTGTGACTCTTACCACTCCCATCAGCATAAACCCGTGCCTGGCAGGCACCTCTGCCCCACTGTCCACTTGCACTGCTCTCTTATAAAGCCAACCCATCAGGAGAGTGTTTCAGAGTGACTCTGTCCATTCCCACATGAGCCCACTCCAGTCAGGCTTCTATCCCCATCACTCCACCAAAACTGTTTCAACTGAGGTCATCAACGATCACCATGCTGCAAAATTCAAGGGCAGTCCTCAGGCTTCATCCCATTCAATCTTTCAGCGCCACTGACACTGTGACCACTGGACTTTCTGTAGAAACTGTGTCACTTGGGGCATTATATTCTGTGTGACTTCTCATCCTCCTCTGTAGACCCCCTCCTCTTCCCAACCTCTAAACGCTAGAAAGACACAAGGGCTCAGTGTCAGCCCCCATCCCCACCTACACACACCCTAGATGATTTCATCAGCCCTGGCCTTTCCCTAGAACACAAACACACATATCCATATGACCACAGGTGCTCCCTATATAGCTCTCCCTGAAATTTCACTCATCTACACCTCCCCTTTGCTCAAACCTGCTCCCCTCCAGTATTTCCCTTCTCAGTAAAAGCCAGCACTATCCTTTCAGGTAACAGCTGGGCCCCAAACTTTGGAGTATCCTTTGACTCCTCTCATTTTTTCACACCCCACAAACTGCCAGCTCTATTTTCAAACAGTATCCCCAATCCAGCCACCATCTTGACATCTGCCATGCCAACTCTCTAATCAAGTGACTGTTTTGTTTTCTCTAGCTTCAGTCAGACATTGTGTTTCTACCACCCAAACCCTCTAGTAGGTTCCAGCTTCATTTAGAATGAAATCTAAAGTCTCTCTGTGTCCTCCAACATCTACATGATCCAGTTCTTCGGCATCCTTGTGACTTTATCTCCTACCACTAATCTCTTACTCATGCTATTCAGGCCATGTGAGCTAAAATACTCCATGCTCCTGCCCCCAAGGCCTTTGCACTTGCTGGTCCTCTGTTGGGAATAGTTTTTCCCCATAAGACTGATTTTGTTTCCCTCACAGTATTCAGCACATAGAATTGCCAACATTCATTAAATCCTTTAGACTTGAGAGCTCACTCAGCTCCCACTTCTGCAAAGCCCCCGAGATGGAGCATGAGCATTCAGAATCAAACCTTCTCCA
>NW_011479236.1:20536-21290 GCF_000754665.1 Bison bison bison | reverse complement strand
CTGGATGATGTTCTCGGCAACACCACCCCTCTTCCTTACCTTAAAGCAATAGTCATGGCAGCAGATGCCGAGGTGTTCTAAGGTGATCTTTGGACAGTCTCGGATCTCCCGGTTGCAGTAAGTACAGATCCCGCCACTTGTTCTGGAAAATGAAAAAGAAGAATCCACAGTCAGGCTGGTATGCAAACTACTGATGTGATGCAGCCAGACTCTGTTCTTTGATGCAGGCAGCCTGACATCTTTACCTGTGGTGTGCAGCTGGCCATGTATAGCCTTGGGCCACACTGGACCTCAGCCCATTGTAGACCCTCACACTGTTTCCAGAAACCAGTCACATATCTTCACCCTACTCTCTATCATACACGTGGACACTGCAATGTGATTCTTATTCCAGGCAGCTTGCTTCTCCCTGTCCCCCTACCAAACATATCTGCATGGTGGGCTGTTCCCCTCTAGAACAGGAAGACCCATGTCTTCTCCTACAGGAGACATGTCCTTGTATGCCCTACCCGGCTCCCTGTCTTGACGACCCTTCTGTTCATGCCTGGGACCACTGGGTCCTGCCTGGAATATCACAGGGACAGCAAGGACCCAAGGACTATCATGATGTCGGTGTGGCTGTGGAGCCTGCTGGGACCTAATACTGGAGTCCTAGATACCGACTTGTAGATTGAGTATCTCCCCAGTTCCAGGATTTCTGCCTTTGTTCCTGGAGTCACCCCTGCTTTTCCCCGTCAGACAGAACTTGCTGAAC
>NW_011479236.1:16822-20406 GCF_000754665.1 Bison bison bison | reverse complement strand
TCAGTTTCTTGACACTGTTGCTAAAGACTCCTGCCCTCGTCACAGCTCTGTTCCTCGCTCGTATTTTACCACCGCCAGTTCCAGCTCACAGTTAGAAGGCAGAGCAGTCAGGGCCCTGGGGTTCATCCTAGCTCTGTCACTGATTCACTGTGTTTTCTCTTCTGGTCTTAGCTGGATTCAAAGGCTTTGGTTGCCACAAGTGTGACACCTAGATGAGGGACGCATGCCCTGTGCTGTGTGGTGTGACACATCATATCTGGAAATGGATCAGAAGTAGCAAAGCAGTAGACAAAAGCAAATGGACTTAATGGCTACATCTCCCTCAGCTGCTTCTCATCTGTAGACCTGTGTGCTCCCTGGTAACACAGCAGACTTACCTCTCAGAGTATGGAGTACCATCATATGGGAGTTTCTCCTCCATGTTGCATGAGTCCTCATTGCTGCCAATGCTGCAGGGAGTGTTATGGGAGAGAGGAGGGCAAAAAATGGGAGGCAGATCACTACTGCAGTCATTAGTGGAGAATGCTTTTCTGATTAACCCTGTGGCCACAAGCTGAGACGTGACTGCCTGACTTGCCATCGTCTGTTATGCTAAATGGTAGGGGAAGCTTTAAACTTGGTGCCACCAAGGCATAATTCTTGCAGAGAAGATCCCTTCGCCTTGGGGACGAAAGACAGACCTGCCATGATGAGGAAGATGACAAGTGTGTGGCTAGGATTCTGGAGGCTGTGCATACCAGAACTGTCACTTTCACTGACCAGGGGAAAGGACCATGGCTTTCTCCTCACATATATACCTGGGTTATAATGTGACAGTCACCAGAAGCCCACTTACAGCAGAAATCAGATACTAAGAATAGGAACAAAAAAGGAAGGAAACGTTCCAATATAATACCTGTGCTTGAGTTACAGAGTGTGATTCAGGGTGGCTTTTTTTTTATGTCTTTATTTTTCAATAATATGACTTCTTACATAAAAACTAATGATTAAAAACTATTTCCAAGGAAGGAAAACTAGCTACAAGCTCTAGGACATGCTTTGGTGAAGCTTCCATTCTCATAGGAGCTGTGCGATGACCTCCTGAGGTAAGTGACCTGGCTAAGGTCAAGCTTGCAGTAAAAGGAGTGAACTAGAATTTCATCCCAGGTTTTGATTTCTTTTGAGCACTAAGCTTATTTCTAAACCTCCTGGAATGTAAAGCAAAAGGGGAAAATACATTGAACTACACAATTCTAAGTGTCCAATTAAACAAAGTACTGGTGAGACTGGAAGAAGAAATACCAGATGGACAGTGTTCACAGAGGCAAAGATAGCTCTCTTGAGGGTGCTGGAGGTTTATAACAGTAAACAGTATTTCTCATATTGAAACCTCCGTGAAAAGTCTATAGAGACAGAAAATAGTGGTGGCCAAGGGCTGTGGCTGGTGGGTGTGTGTCAGGTGGGAGGAGGGGGAGAGTTGCTAATGGGTCTGCAGTTCCCTTTTTGGGTGATAAAAATTTCTGTAATTGGATAGCTTTGATGATCTCACAACATTGTGGATGTACCAAAAATGACTGGGCTGTACACTTTAAAGAGTGAATTTTATGATATATGAATTATATTTCAAAAAAGCTACTGGGGAAAAATCATTCTAAGGAGTTACTAATGAAGAAACTGTGACTCATAAAAGTTGACCATCTTGCCCAAAATGACCTAACAAATGAGGGTTGAGTGTGTACTTGAACTTGATCCCTATGCCCATGCTCATCATTCCATAGAAGCAGTGAAAGCTGGCCTGGAATCTCCAGAGGCCGAATCCTGAAATAAAGCCAGGATGTTCCTTTCTGTTACTAAAATCCTAACCCCAGAAGTGAGGGGATGTGTCATTTTCAAAAATTCCCAGGAGGACACTGTCTCAGTGTGGGTTAGTTTTTAGCTCAGGTGGCACAGAGGTAGACTTCAATACAACATCAGGAAGCAAGCAAAGAGAAGATGAGTGAAAAGTTATGCATGTATCTGTGTGAATACACACAGTCAAATGTGTGTTCAAATGAAGCAAACGGGCATGCTGGAAGGAGCATGGGATCTGAAGAGAGGAGCTCTGAGTTCTGGAAGGATAGAATTAACTAGACGGTTCTTAAGGGCCTCAACAGCTCTATCAAGAGTGATACTCTCAGGATTTCACAAAAAGAATGCTTGTAGTCTACTGAGAAAGATAGGTAGAAATGGATGAGGCTGCAAGTGGAGCATAGGATGAAGTAATGATAAAAGAGGAGCACAAGACATCAAGTTAGGTAGAACAGCTGGAAAGGTATATCATGTCCATGGACAATTAAATCATCCACCTATACGATAAATGAAGGTACTCGGGCCATGTACTTAGTGAGGTACTGGGGATGCAGGAATGAGAACAACACAGGGCCTGGCAGGAGAAGGCCATGATATGAAAGATCTGGGACTTCTTACCTGCCATAGAATGAAGACAGTGGCTTCCTGGAAGATACCTCACCAGCATTCACATACTCCTTCACAAAGAGAATCCCTTTGCTGTAGAAAAAGCATAACAGAACAGAAATAGGTATACTGGAAGATTTCAGGGGACTGGGCCTGATCTAAAGTAGGGATCCAGGGCAGGGAGAACCCCCATTTAGTGGACTTGGGCTGAAATCGAAGCTCATGGGTATAGCTGGCTGTGTGCAGATTTGAGAATGCTAGAAAGAGGCTCCCTACAGCCAGTGGTGGTACACTACCCTCCTGAGACTTCAGTCCAGTAGATTTTCTATCCTCCTCTCTCACCACATTTTGTTTCCCTTTTGTCTGGGACTGAGGTTGCCTATAAGCCTCAATCCTAGATTTTCAAATCTCTACCTGCAATCTAATCTCCCCCTTCTCTCCCTTCTCACCCATGGAGTTCTGGAGGTCAAGAAGTTGCCTCACCCTGGACAAGCCACTGGCATCATTGGAAACAAGGTCTATTTCATGATAGACTCATAATGACCCCAAATTTGGCCCCATTTCCATGCTCTGCACTCCAGCCTGCTGGCTTGATGGCAGTAGAGGCTCCTCTGATCTCTCCTACACACACACACACACACACACACACACACACCCCTACCTCACTCAGCCTCCTTGCTATGACTCCCTTCCTGAACTCTAACATGGCATGGGGGCCAGGAGCAGAGGTGAGGCAGTAGGTATGTGCCTCTTCTCACAACAGATATCACGAGAGAAAGAGGTGACATAGGCCCTGGCCTCAGAGGTATTTCTTTGGCCTTTTCAAGCATGTTCCCCAAGAAACACTAGCAAGGTCAAAAGGATAGCAGAGCCCTAGAAAGTGACACATCAGCTTCTCACTGGGAGACTCCATGCAGGCCTCCACATAGGAGTTTATACTAGGGGAACCTGGGCTACACTCTGTGGCCCCTTGACCAGCAGGCTGCTGGGAATTGCAGTAGGCACTAGAACTAGTGTCAAGGAAGTAGCATGAGACAAAAGCTGAGTCCTTTAGCTCCAGGGAATAGCCCAGAGAACCTCTCCCAGATGGTCTCTTCTTACCTGGTTGAGTTGGGCTCCAGTTCACTTGGGGAGGCTGGCATGTGAATAGG
>NW_011479236.1:15884-16722 GCF_000754665.1 Bison bison bison | reverse complement strand
CTGCTCAGGAGGGGCAGGGCTGGGAACAGAGACCATACAGCTCGAGGGGTTTCTCATCCTGAAACAAGTGAAGGGAGGGGCAAGTACATCAACAATGAGAACTGATGTGTTGCAGAGTCACACAGGGTTATCAGGGGTTAATGCCAAAACTGCCATGTCAAGGAGTTTAAAAGAATGCCAAGGTTTTTTAAACAAACTTTGAAGATCACTGAGCTTCTGTTCTTTGAGGCTCCTGAAATCAATGGGTAGAAGCACTCATTTTGTAAGTCAGAGGCAAGACCCCAGCCTTCAAGCATGTGCCCATAACTACTCCTACAGCCAAGGGCCTTGGCCTGTGATTCACTTGGTTATAGCATAGCTATAGGGCTAGCACAGACTTGACAAACAGCCCCTTCCTGGAATGAGCTCCCTGCCCCCTTCCTCCAGTGAAGTCTCTGGAGAATACAAAGCTGAGGAAGAGAGGGACAAATTAATTTAGGCATCACCAAGGAAGAGATGTGGATGGACCTTATTCTGGAAGTCACCTGCCATAAGAAGAGGAAGAAAACTTATGGGTATAATGGTTTTACTGAATCTCAACCCCTTGGTATAACACACAACCCTTGGCCTGGAATTGGACCTCCTAGCCAGCTCACAAGGTGTTTTTCTGGCCAGGCCATTACTTGCTTTTATTCTGCCCGTTCCTGGATCAGCAGTCCCATACCAAAAGCTGCTGCAGCTGCCTGCCTATTACAGTTCAGGGAATTCTTTTAGGTTCCATCCCTGAGCCTTCCCCATTTGTGCCATCACCTCATGTCAACTCCCTGTCTTAACACTCTCAGCCCAGCTTTATGGGAAC
>NW_011479236.1:7972-15784 GCF_000754665.1 Bison bison bison | reverse complement strand
CTTTGCCAGAGAATCCAGTGCACAGGACTTCAACTAGTTTAAGAGTGGGGATTGTAGGGAACAATCATGATCTAGCACCTGCCCAGATCCCAAGCCCCATCTTTAGGGATTATGTCATGTGCACCTGACCTCTCTGGTACATTTGCACACAACACAACCTTCTCCTCTGGGAAGCCCTTCCAGGGTACCTGCCTTCTCACCCCAGGCTGGATGAGGTTCCCTGCCTCAATGTGCCCAGTCACCCTGTGCTGGTTCTATATCACTCTAGGACACAGGAATGCACCATGGAGACTGGAGGAGGTGGACTAGCTGGGAGGGGAAGCCCCATGGGAACCTGGAAAGACAGGTGGGGGGATAAAGTACAAAATCAGACAGTGGAAAGAAGACTGAGTACAAGAGGAAGGAAACAGCATCCATTTCTGACTGAGTAGCTAGCAAGTGTCTGGCATCCACTTATCCACACCCAACACAATAGTTCAGGTGACAAAAGAGCTGCAGCAGCAAGGAGACCTGAAGGATAAGACGAGCCAGTTTATCAAAAATGGAGAGGCTGCAGATATGACACAGTGATTAGCAACACAGACCCTGGGCTCACTGTGTTTTAATCCCTATTAGGCCACTGCCTGGTTGGACGACTACTGGCCAGCTATTCAACCTACTTCTGCCTCAGTTTCTTATCTGTAGAACAGATAATAATAGCACTTCTCCCATATGGTTGGTGTGAGAATTAAGTGAGTACACATAAAGCATCAGAAGGATGCCTGCACATTCTCAGCTCGAAGCAAATGCTAATGGCTATTACTGTGTTGTTACTGCTGTAGTAGTCGGTCATTGGTTCACTGTGTGTTTCATGAGGGTGGGGATAGAGGGCTGGCCATTTTGTTTGCTATCTACAGCTGGCTCACATGGAGTATATAGGCTCTTCTGTCCATGGAATACCCCAGGCAAGAGTACTGGAGTGGGTTGCCATTCCCTTCTCCAGGGGATCTTCCCGACCCAGGGATTGCACCTAAGTTGCCTACACTGCAAGCAGACTTTTTACCGTCTGAGCTACCAGGGAAGTTCATTTGTATATCATTTCCCAAACTTGTGGCCACTCTGGGGAAAGATCTCTGGGGAGCTAAGGAACATGGATATGTTGCCATGCAAGGCCATCCTGGTGGCTGTGGCAGTGGAAGAATTTATTCACATTATAACACACTTTCCTCAGAAATCTTCCACCCCCATGAGTGGCAAAGGCACTCTGTACCCCTCTGTCAACTCAGGTCTTCATGCTCCAAACGGCTGTCAGGCTTGGTGTAACAGATTTGATGCTGTGGCTTCAAACTCAAGCCCACAGAGACCTACCCCTGGTATGCTCATTGCTGGTCAGCTTCACAAGGACTCCTAGCCAATCACACCTGCAGAAGGTAACGGGCATGACTAGTGTTAGGATTTGCTTTGGGGTGTGTCCTCTGACAAAACTCCAGTTCAGGCAGGCTAGCAGGAGCCCGGCACAGAGTAGCCCTTACCTGTTGGCTGGGCTGTCCACTTCCAGGCGCTGCTCAGGATTTCCGGGGCTGCTCTGCTCTGAGGTGCTGGGGTCTGTGCACTGCTGGGCGGGTACAGCTGGGTCTCCTTGATTATCTTGCAGGACTCCAGGCCTCCCCTGCCATGCCTCTCCCACCTTGGTAACCACATTCTTCTCCTCAAAAACAACCAAGGTGCTGAGGAAGAATGAGTCCTTGGTCATCCACTGCACACCCATATCCCCTCCTGTGACCATAGCAGGCTCCTCTCCTGGGGGTGGGGGGTTGGGGGGCACATAAGAGCCTGGCATGGCCCCCACCTCAGGGAGCATTCATGTTCTCCTCAGGAGGATCCCAGCACCACTGCTCCCCTCCCATCGCAAACACAGTCCCCAAGAACACCTGATGACTTCAGGTCAGTTCAGTCGCTCATTTGTGTCCGACTCTTTGTGACCCCATAGACTGCAGCACACCAAGCTTCCCTGTCCATCACCAACTCCTGGAGCTTACTCAAACTCATGTCCATGAAGTCAGTGATGCCATTCAACCATCTCATCCTCTGTCATCCCCTTCTCCTCCTGCCTTCAATCTTTCCAAGCATCAGGGTCTTTTCCATTGAGTCAGTTTATCTTATCAGGTGGCCAAAGTACTGGAGTTTCAGTTTCAGCATCAGTCCTTCCAATGAACATTCAGGGCTGATTTCCTTTAGGATGAACTGGTTTGATCTCCTTGCAGTCCAAGGGACTCTCAAGAGTCTTCTCCAGCACCACAGTTCAAAGCATCAACTCTTCAGCGCTCAACTTTCTGTATAGTCCAACTCTCATATCCATACATGACTACTGGAAATGACTACTGATGACCTCAATGATGTTTTAAAAGACAAAGACCTCTCTTGGCTGGAAACAGTGGCATTTCTGTCCCCTTCGTCCTGTTACCATCGCTCCTTTCTCCAAATTTCCCCAGTCCCAGTTCACCTGTCCTGCTTAAATAGTCCCAAGCCATCCTGTCTTCTCCCCAGGCTGAGGTGCTCAGAATGCCTGTACACAAAAATCCAGCAGGGCACCAGCTCTCTGGCAAGAGGCTTCTCCCCTCAGCTGCTTTGGCTGGCTGTGTGTGTTAGTAGCTCAGTCATATCTGACTCTTTGCGACACCATGAACTGTAGCCCACCAGGCTTCTCTGTCTATGGAATTCTCCAGGCAAGAATACTGGAGTGGATTGCCATTCCTTTCTCCAGAGGATCTTCCTGACCCATGGATGGAACTGTGGTCTCCTGCATCACAGGCAGATTCTTTACTGTTTGAGCTACAGGGACGTCCTGTTTTGGCTGGCTGGGGGGCGGGGGCGGGGGTAGGAGGGCAAAGGAGTGGGAAGAGAATCATTGGGGCTCGCTACATTCTCAAACAGACTGATGACCCTGCAATGCGGGGGGAAGGGCCATGAAAACCAAAAGGCTTCTGAACATGCCCAACAGGTGAGGCTCAACCCATTGGTGATCCTTGCTTGCCATCTGCTGGCTAACATGGGAAAAGCCCAGAATAAGCCCTGCCAAAGCTGAGCACGCCTAGGACAGCCATTTTATTTATTTATAGTCGTATTTCACGACGGACATCGCGGTCAGAGCTCTCAGCTGCAGAAAATGGCGGCTGTTGCAGGCGCACACCTGCCAAACTCCACTGAGCATGAGCCCGAGGCACATGCACAGGCTCAGGCACAGACGTACCATTTTTGCCCGTTTGTTGATCGCAGTTAGGATCTCCTTGTCTTTTTTATTGCCAAGCCGTCACAGTTATTTCTAACGAAGTAATAGCATTTTTATTTTCCCCCCACACATGAAAATTATGGGGTGAGGGTCTGCTTGCAGGTCACAAATTGCTCTCAGGATGTAACTCCGACTGCCCTTCCCATCCCTAGTCTGACCAAGTAGCTGCCACTACACTTCCCATCACTAAGTCTGCGGATGGAAGTGGGATAAAAGCAGAAGCATGGGCTAATAACTTAGACGGCCTGTTTAAGGCAAACAAAAAGGTCTTTCTTAACTTCAAATACCCCACCCCACTCCGACTCCACGGCTTCTCTCCCCCCTGCAACAGCCAAGCTTCTTGAAAGAGCTGGGTGCACTAGCTCTTCTCACTTCTTCATTCCCATCTCCCTGTCAACTCTCCACAGAACCTACTATTGCTTCCCAATATCCCAAACTATCTATGATTAAGGACTTCTCTTCCCCTAAGTGTCTAGGACAAATATATTGCCTTCTAGGTCCTGCCTTCACTGGCAGTGAGCTCTCCATGGTCACAAAGCATAAAAACAACATGCTGAAAAACCTAATTGGAAATGTTCTAGATATTTTGTCCAGGTAGATAACTTTTAAGGTACCCCAACTGACTAGTTTCTCCTTGGTTCCTCACCCAAAATTTAGTCTACAGTCTCCATAAGATTATATATTAGGGCAAAAAAATTTAAAGCCACCTGTACAAATATTAGCAGGAAGCTTTAGCCTTCGTGTTGAGCAGGTGACCTCAACTTGTCCCATCTGCCAGAAACAGAGTTCTGATAAAAATATAAAGTGTGGCAAAAAGGAGAACCAGCTCTTATACAAACCAATGAGTCTTTACTTTGTGTTTATACCTGACACATGGTTGAAATTTTAGAATTAAAGCCATAAGATCTCCATTTATGTCTATCTGAACATTTATGTACACGTGTATGTTATATATGTGTAATATCTTTTTACTTTTGAATAGAATTACCAAGTAAACTTACAAGATCACTTATCCTTTATTCCAGTTCACTTAGGGATAAATACTTATATAAATTAAATATTTCTAAAACTCAATAAAATTTTTCTAGTACTTGGAATGTACAGAAGAAAAAGTATTCTTTTATAAGAATTTTTTATAAACATGAATTTTTAAAAAATTCAAATTCAAAGAATTTAGGTAAATCCTTGGCAAACAAAGCTAATCTAATATTGTTAATTTAATAAAAACAGCTGTCTTGTGAGTTGTATATTTGTATTTTATACTGTACAATATACAATATATTTTATATTATATAAATTACATGAGAAGCATCAATCCAATAATAATAATGCAGAGCATTTCCTAAATTTAATGGGTAAAATGTTAATTACATAAATATTTCAGAAATCATATAAAATTCTTAGAGATTTATCAGTGCCCTCACTGTCCATGATATGCTTTTATTTTTCGGAGTCCCAGTGCTGCCCTGAATTGCCTGATGTTAGAAAACAACAGCACAATGTTATCAGTCATAATTTCAATTATTTTTAAAATGTTAATTTGGTTGCAATTTTACTTTTTAAAATTTAAATTCAGGTATTCTAAGCCAGTGGGTTTCTACTGGAAATTTTTATCACTTACGTATAGAATTTTTTTAATATACACATGTTCAAGACCTTTTCCTTCAATGGCAATTTGATTTCACTCATCTCCCAAATCTCATGATTTTAAATATGTTCTTACTACCATGTCTGTTCCTTCACTGGCTTGAAGCTTTCGCTTTTAAAAGGGCCATTGCAACTACTGCTGCTAAACTTTTGTTGGAACAAGTACTCCCTCATGAGGAATTCTGATTCTTTCAAGTAACTGAGGAATAAATTTCACCAGTTAAGTCATCCAAGAAATCCAAGGTCTTCCTTTATACCTCAAGTTACACTGTCTTTGTTATACTCAGGCATCAGGAATGACAGAGCTATAAAATTATTCAGTTCAGTTCAGTTGCTCAGTACTGTCCGACTCTGTGACCCCATGGATTGCAGCACACCAGGCTTCCCTGTCTATCACCAACTCCCAGAGCTTGCTCAAACTCATGTTCATCGAGTCAGTGATGCCATCCAACCATCTCATCCTCTCCCATCCCCTTCTCCTCCTGCCTTCAATCCTTCCCAGCATCGGGGTCTTTTCCAATGACTCAGTTCGTCTCATCATGTGGCCCAAGTATTGGAGCCTCAATTCAGCATCAGTCCTTCCAATGAATATTCAGGACTGATTTCCTTTAGGATGGACTGGTTTGATCTCCTTGCTATCCAAAGGACTCTCAAGAGGCTTCTTCAGCACTCAGCCTTCTTTATGGTCCAGCTCTTACATCCATATATGACTACTGGAAAAATCATAACCATGACTAGATGGGCCTTTATCAGCAAAGCAATGCCTCTGCTTTTTAAGACACTGTCTATGTTTATCGTAGCTTTTCTTCCAAGGAGCAAGTGTCTTTTAATTTCATGGCTGCAGTCACTATCCACAGTGATTTTGGAGCTCAAGAAAATAAAGTCTGCCACTATTTTCATTTTTTACTGATCTATTTGCCATGAAGTCATGGGATTGGATGCCGTGATCTTAGTATTTTCAATGTTGAGCTTTAATTTTTTATTTTATCTGTCTCTGCAATAGGAGCCACAGCTACTGTTCCCTGTTTCCTGGGTTGGTGAAACACTCCTGTGTTCCCTTCTAGCATTTCGCTCTTGCTTGGATCTGCAGAAGTGATAAGTGCTTTCATTTGCTCTCCATGAAGTTTCCAAGCAATACAAACCTGTAGTGTTTCAACCATCTGTCAGCACATCCATAAGCTTTATAGGGCATGAATGTAATGTTCAGCCAGGCAGATGCCATCAGGAAAGCCTTGACTTGAACACCTCACACCCACACCACAAGGTCATCTCTAGTGACAATTAAACTTGCCCTGTCACTCATGCATACCACATACCAACACATCACCAATCATAATCCCGCCCCCACCTTTACTGCTAGTATCAGGGCACCTCTCTAAATATGCTTGCACTCTCCTGTTTTCTCCCTGTCACTGTGACCTTCTCTCTCTGCTCCACCTTGATGTACTCTTTCACAGTCACCCCTTACCCTCATCCTTTCTAATTCTCTGACAGAGCCTTTTTACACGCATATATCATCCTCATCTTACCTGGGACCACCCTCACCCTGACCTGTGGTGCTCCTATACTCTGGGAGACCTCCTTCCTCCTCCACACATAAGAAATTAGCCAGAGTTTCTTACCTCTGGGAACAGATGACTGCTCCCATCACAGGCTCCATCTCAGTTCCTTCTGCCAAAGGAAGCCACTTGACACTGCTCCATGCCTGGGACTCACCATTCTAACTGCATTCACCAGGCAGGAGCCTGAGTATCTAGGTGTGCAATGTGCTAGGCACTGGCATGGATGTGGGGCAAAAGTGGGTCCTACCTTGGTCATGGCCCATGACAAAACTCCAGTTCAGGCAGGCTAGCAGGAGCCCGGCACAGAGTAGCTCTTACCTGTTGGCTGGGCTATCCACTTCCAGGCGCTGCTCAGGATTTCCGGGGCTGCTCTGCTCTGAGGTGCTGGGGTCTGTGCACTGCTGGGCGGGTACAGCTGGGTCTCCTTGATTATCTTGCAGGACTCCAGGCCTCCCCTGCCATGCCTCTCCCACCTTGGTAACCACATTCTTCTCCTCAAAAACAACCAAGGTGCTGAGGAAGAATGAGTCCTTGATCATCCACTGCACATCCATATCCCCTCCTATGACCACAGCAGGCTCCTCTCCCAGAGAGGGTGGGGAAGGAGCCTGGCATGGCCCCCACGTCAGGGAGTGCTCATGTCCTCCTCAGGAGGACCCCAGCACCGCTGCTCCCCTCCAACTGACAAAGGCTGTCCCTGTATAAGATGAAGCCTGAGCCCAGATGCTTTTGCCACCCTCTGAATCCAGCAAGGAGGTAGTGGCCTCCCAGCTGTCCTCAGTATCAAGTTCTTTGGGAGATCTTCCATCCTTCCTGGCCTGACATCACCGTATACTTGCACTTCCCTCCCATCACCATCATCCTGGCATGCTTCCAAGGGCCTTGTACTCATCATTGGTGCCTCCTCCACATCCTGTGTGATGGTGCTGGTGCCTGATGGCCTCAGGCACCAAAGATGTCATACGCCCACTAGGCCAGTGGCCAAGACTGAGTCAGGTTATTGAGAACATGAGCCTAGCCTTCCAGAAAATTACTATCTAGTTCACCATCACCTTGATCCTGGTCCATCCTGAACTCAACCCTGCCAATCAGCAGCCTCCCTCCAATTGCTGATGACTATATTGGGAGGCTATATTAGGGCAAGAAGATCATACCACCAGCTACCTCCAGCCTTGGGGCTCTTTATTCATGGAAGTTAACTGCATAGTAGACAGACTCACTGCCTTCAAGCTGGAATAACAAGAGGAACGGAACTCATAACTTTTGGAAAGTATGCTCTTCTCCAATAGTGCCACTCCCTTAGCCAGCAGAATACCCTGACACACTCATCCCATT
>NW_011479236.1:3791-6867 GCF_000754665.1 Bison bison bison | reverse complement strand
AAAAATCTGGAAGCCTAGTCCAGCTACTGCCAACCGTGGACACAGTCATATTCTTTACATAGAAAACAACAGCTCCTTCCACTCTTGGTACCTCCATTAGACTCTTCCAATGATTGACAGCAGTTGTCCACAGTGAATACACGTGCTTAAAGTTCACATGTTCCTAATGCAGAGAGAACATAAATCTGAAAAGCCCAGACTTGCAACACAGAGGAAAACAGCATATGCTTTAGATGTAAAGTCTAATGACAAAAATTTACTGGGGAACGGGTGAGCGACTCTGTGTCTTATTAAATGAAATCAGGCCAATAAACCTGGAAAAGAGGAGCAGAGGCCAGCATTCCCCATGTCCTTAAATAGTTCTGGTGGAAAGAGGTATTCCTCTGGGGCTGGTTATTTAGCTTTAACTTTTAATAAAACGAGACTCCAACATGTATGTAGTACTTTGTGCCAGGAAATGACCTGCACACAAAACCATTTAACCCTCACAACAGCCCTGCCTGGTATGATGTATTTTTGCTACTATTCTACAGGTAAGGCAACTGAAGCACAGAGATGAATAAGATACCCAAAGCCACACAGCAAGTAAGGGACAGAGCTTACATTAGAGCCCAGGCACAGGAGTACATGCTCACTACACTATACCACCTCTTCCTGTACCTGTCATATACCGTGATGAACAAAAACCAAAGTCAGATTAGCGCAGTTCTTCAACTTTAGGACAAAGGCACTGCTGTGCAGATTGGACCACCCAACCTGTTCACCTCCCTCCTTGACTTCTTGATAATGACGTCCTCTCCCCACGGAGCCCCAGCACCCTGAGCTGGCAGGTCGACCCAGGGTCCCTCGGGGTTGAAGGGTCGAGCCGCCCTCCCCTCGTGTCCATGGGTCCTGGCCGCGGCCAGCTCTGAAGACCAGCGTCTGGCGTCCAGAGACCACCAGGGCAGCTCGCCAAACAGCCCCTTTGGATCTTTGCGGCCACCCAGCTCCCTTCCTCTCTCCTGCCTCCGCCTGCACTGTGGTGATGGTGCAATCGGGTTCAGGGGGCCTGGGTCAACTCCATGAGGGCGGGACCGCCCAGATCCTCCAGGCCATAGGGGGATGGGCGGTGAGCCCAAAGCGCCAAGACGGGCGGCCAGGCAGAATTGTGATCCTCGAGCGCCATCTGGCGGCGTTTGCGAGAACCGCCGCCAAGGTTTCTCTCGCCCAGGGTAGCCATTTCGAAGCGTGGACTGTCGCATTTCCCGATATGCACCGCGACGCGAGCATACGGCCGCAGGACATGGCGGCGCGCGCAGGCGCACAGGAGCTGGACGTATACGCTCACCTCCCCCCTACCCCCCGCGGGGCACGCACGCACAGGCGCACACAGGAAGGCCTCGCGCTGGCCTAGAGCCAAAGGTGTGCGCATGTGCAGGCGTATACGTTCTGCGCCCACTGCTCAGATACCTGCAGCGAAGGTGGGGAGTGTGTGCGCCGTTTTTTTTTTTCCAGACCGTATCTTCTGACTTTCCGTAGAGTTCAGCTTTAGGACAGCGTTTGTCAACCTCACCATTATTGAAATTTTGGACTGGATAACTGTGATGGGAGCTGTCCTGTGCACTGTCGGCCATTGGGCAGCATCCCTGGTCTCCACCTACTACTTGCCAGTAACACCCTTTCCCATTTGTGGCAATCAACAGTGTCTCCAAACATCGCTAAGTGACTCGGGGGTTGGAGGTGGGGGAGATGCCCCATGTTCAGAACCACTATCCTAGAACAATAAAGTCTAAATCTCTGCATGGTTTCTGGATACTTAAAAAAACAAAAACTTCCCAGGTGGTTATCAAGTGCAGCTAGATTTGTGAAACACTGATCAATTTTGATTTTGCAAACTTTTAAGCAGAGTAAAGTAGTTGCAAACCTGTGCTCTAGAGTTAGTCACTCAGTCATGTCTGACTCTTTGCGACCCCATGGACTATAGCCGGCCAGGCTCTTCTGTCCACGAATTTCTCCAGGCAAGAATACTGGAATGGGTTGCCATTCCCTCCTCCAGGGTATCTTCCAGACCCAAGAATTGAACCTGGGTCTCCTGCATTGCAGGCAGATTCTTTACACTGAGCCACAAGGGAAGCCCAGAGTTAGCCCTATCTGAGCTCTATTGTTAGCTCTGCTCTTCACAGGAGTCGTCTGTTTCCTCCACTGTCAAATTGCATAGCAAGAAGCAAGATCCTTCCCTAGGTTTGAGGAATATTACATAAGATAATGGATAATTCAAGCTGATGTCTAAACCCCACCCCAGACATGTGCCACTATGGCCCAGGAGAGCTCACCAATATGCTACAAAATAACCACACTTTACCAGCTCTAGCACATGTGCCTTAGGCAGACAGTCCATACAAAGCCCACAGGGGCTTTTTCAATTCCCGCACATGTGCCCTTGATGTGCAGGTGTGTCCTCAAGTAACATTAGGCATCCAGGAGTCCATTGAGAGTTCATAAATATTCTATACATACATACATACATCTATACATACATACATATATCTATCTATGCATACATACATGATTATAACAGACTGAATTATGGGAAAGAATGTGTGATAGAGCCTGTTGTTATGCAACTTCCAACTGTCAATCAAAACTGTCAGTCCATGCTGGCCTAGGTGAATATGTAAAAGCCCTCTGTCTTGAAAAAGCCCTGTACTTCATCATTCTGTTGCCAGTGCCTCTCTTGGGTTGGCCTATGTCTCAGTTGAGGTGTACTTTCTGTTTTTTCCTTAATAAACTTTCTTTTGCCATGGGTAAGACCTCAGATTCTTCTTTGGTTCCTTACCAAGAACCGAGGCCCACAGGAGGGTCCTCTTTAACCCTCCTCAAATCTGGTAACAGGTGTCAGTTTTTGTTTTCACTCTGTTAACTTTCAGTGCAATTCAAAACATAAAAAAGTCACATAATAGGGCCTCATACCTTAGAGATCTGTTGCCAACCCAACCCCCAGCATTGTGGTTTATATAGGGGTGACAAATGTAAAAAAAAAAAAAAAAGTAGACTAGTAATGAGGTGTGACATTGCAGGAATTCACTCACTTTTTAAA
>NW_011479236.1:0-2127 GCF_000754665.1 Bison bison bison | reverse complement strand
TGGGCTATGTCAGGGCCCCTTCTAGGCTTCCTGTCCTGTGGTGATTGCCTGATGTGAAGATGTCATAGAGCTGAGAAGTGCGAGGGGGAACCTAAGGTGCCAGCGGCAAAGAGGTTGATCATTGGGCAGTTGGCCCACCCTTACCTGGTGGTTGCTGGTGCAGGCTTGAGAGGTTGTGAGTTGGCACTGGGCACCTCCTGATCATCCAGGAGAGGGGTGAAGCCAGCAGGTGAGCACGGCCTGTGGAAGGAGGCCAAGCCTGGTCTTGGTTCAGGACTTTGTGTCTTTATGTCTACTTCCCCCAAGAGAGTGGCTTCTGAAATTGGGTGATAACTGTGTCTGCCTCATATGTTTTCTGAGAACAGCGTGTGCACAAGTATGCTAAGTCGCCCAGTCATGTTTGACTCTTTGTGAATCCATGAGCTGCAGCACACGAAGCCTCCCTCAGTTCAGTTCAGGTCACTCACTCAGTCGTGTCTGACCCTCTGTGACCCCATGGACTGCAGCACACCAGGCTTCCCTGTCCATCACCAACTCCCGGAGCTTGCTCAAACTCATGTCCATCAAGTAGGTGATGCCATCCAACCATCTCATCCTCTGTCATCCCCTTCTCCTGCCTTCACTCTTTTCCAGCATCACCCTGTCCCTCACCATCTACTGAAGTTTGCCCAATTTCATGCCCATTGCATTGGTGATGCCATCCAGCCATCTCATCTTCTGATGCCCTCTTCTCCTTCTGCACTCAATGTTTCTCCTTCTGCCCTCAATCTTTCCCAGCATCAGGCTCTTTTTTAATGAGTTGGCTGTTCACATCAGGTGACCAAAATACTGGAGCTTCAGCTTCAGCATCAGTCTGGGCCCTAACATGTGCTAAAATGCTCCCGTGATTATTACTGGGCCCTGTGGCTATCTGCAGAAGCTGCAACCGTTTGCAGTATGTCTGTGCCCGTCAATTTGATAACAGATTCTGTGGGTGCTGTCTTATGCAGCCTTCCCAGGTGTAGGCTGAGTTCTCTGTCTCTGCATGAATCACAGCACTCCGCAAAGTTAGCGCTCATGGAGCACCTGGTCACCTGTACTAGCCTGCACACTCCACCCAATCACCCACCATAATCACTGAATTAATTTATTAAGTAAACTCAGGAAAATGAACGGAAAGGGAGAGTGCTTTTTTGTTCATGACAAACAACTTTTTCTCTGGAAAGATCATAGAAGCAAGTCTCTTAACAGTCATTGTCAAAATAACTATAAAAGAGACAGTGTAAAACACTGCATTAAAAGTCATAAAAATCTATAAGATTCTTCTAATAATTCTGCAAGTTAATATGAGCTTCAGCTTCATTTTAAGGAAACTGAAAACAGAAATCAAAGACTTCAATTTGTCACGGGGTATGCACAAGAAGGATGATCTGGATAAATATCCGAAGATGAAGTAATCAAGAACCAAGTCCAGTAATGTTAGACCAGAGAATGGAGTCAACCTGCAGGACCGTGCTGGCCAGCACTGTGACACTGGCTGCAGGTGTGGGGCTCTTGCACAGCCCTCCCCACTAGGGGAAGCTCAGAGAACCAAGGCCCTGGCCCCATGGGCTTTCCTGGCACCAGAGGCACCAGCCTGCCATCCTCTTCCCAGGTGGGCTTGTGCTCCTGATTTGGAAGTGGGGGTCAGGGGTCAGGGTTCAGGCATCAGTTGCAAACTAGTAACCATAGGGAGGGCAGCAGCTCCTGGTGGGCTCGGACAAGTAGGGGCAACTGAGGGGACCAGTTGGGAAAGCAGAGGAGTCCCTCCTTGGACAGACTGCTGTGGGGCAGGGGTGCTGGCTGGCAAATGCTTTAGAGGCTCTCTGCAGGCATCACTTTCGCCATTCCTCTCTGGCCATCTTCTCTGAACCATGAGGGCTGTAGTACAGCTTGGAGCTGAACTATCTCTGCCAACATCTTCACACCTGGACCTTTCTCCCCAGGAAGAGTTATGCTTGGTTTGAAACCACTTGGGGACAGGTGCGACTTTGCCACTCCACAAATCACCTGAGAAAATGGGCCCTGACTCCATCCAAGTCCAAGAAGTCAGAGCCCAGGTGGATACACTCATCTCCCACTTTTTCTCTCTGGCCACTGCTCTTCCAT
>NW_011479235.1:10005-13133 GCF_000754665.1 Bison bison bison | reverse complement strand
GTTCCCACAACACGAGACCCAGATGGCAAGGGCTGGATTTCATGAACACTGGCTCCTAACTGTTTGCCTCAGTGCAAGGTCCACATCGCAAGCCTCCACTTAGCAATTTCTGCAGAAAACATCCCCAAAGGCACTCAGCAAGACACCACCAAACTGACCGCATCAAAGAGAAATTTCACCATCTACAGAAGGCTCCTCTTTAGGTGTTTCCGCAAAGCTTGTTGTGAAGACAGCTTTCCAGGTAAGTACCCATTCCAAAAAAAAGGATAATCATTGCTCTGTGACATCTTCTCCACTTACATAAGACAAATCAAAGTGCTCATATTGTCTTTTGCTCAGAATACGATGATAAATATAAGAAAAAGGAATAGCTTGAACTGAAGAAAAGTGTATCCAGCACCTATTCTGGAAAACGCAACTTGTTACATACCATGAAAAAAATCTTGCATTTTCCAGATCTGAACTAATAAAAGAATGAGGAAAGATTTGGGCTTTTCCTGGAAGTGTGTGGGTAAATGGAGCACTTGGCTATGGTTTTCCTGTGGTCATGTGTGGATGTGAGAGTTGGACTGTGAAGAAAGCTGAGTACCAAAGAAACGATGCTTTTGAACTGTGGTGTTGGAGAAGAGTCTTCAGAGTCCTTGGACTGCAAGGAGGTCCAACCAGTCCAGCCTAAAGGAGATCAGTCCTGGGTGTTCTTTGGGTGGAATGATGCTGAAGCTGAAACTCCAGTACTTTGGCCACCTCATGCAAAGAGTTGACTCATTGGAAAAGACTCTGATCCTGGGAGGGATTGGGGGCAGGAGGAGAAAGGGACGACAGAGGACGAGATGGCTGGATGGCATCACTGACTCGATGGACGTGAGTTTGAGTGAACTCCGGGAGTTGGTGATGGACAGGGAGGCCTGGTGTGTTGCAATTCATGGGGTCGCAAAGAGTCGGACATGACTGAGCGACTGAAATGAACTGAACTGAACTGAATATGTGAAGACGACACTCTAAACATCACCCTGTTTATTCCTTTTGGTTATATTTTAAGATAGGCAGCGTTTCGTCTCCTTGAATGATAAGAAAGTTGTTGTACTTCATGTCAGAGAGGAAATGAACACATGAGTAAGGACAAGAATACAGAACAGATCTGCTGTAATAAACTTGCTTTAAAGAAATCACTTATATTGCTACCACCACAATCCAGCTTTTTGTGTTCTCTTTTGAATTTATGGTGTATGAGCTGTTTTATGTCCTACATTTTCTCATTCTAACTGTTCTCACCCGTCCCTGTGTATGAAGAAGAGGTGACCATCATGGAGCTGTATCATAGTCCATATTTCCTTTCTCTCAGCTGCACACTGCGCTTTTGTTCAGTCCTTGCTTATTATGTTCATGTAGCTTAATCAGTTTCTGCTGAGAGCGTTTTTGCTTCCTTTTGGATTGTTTTCTTTGGGTTAATTTCTTCTTCTGGGAATAACTAAGTCAAAGGTTTGGATTTCGCTCCCCAGGACGCTGCCTGTTACCCAGTTCTGCAGCTCAGGGTGAGCGTGTCCAAAGCCCTGTAGTCTGTCCAGATTCCTGTTTCAGTTGCTGTCAGTCTACTTGATTTATGAATCTCGGGCTCAGTTGCTTTCAGTCTACCCACCAAGCTTGGTTTTTGGTTCCTGTGTGCATCCGTAAAGGATGGTTCTAAACCCTATGCTTTTCAGGAAATACGGTTATATTATACCCCACAGACTGTTTAAAAACTTTGTTGAAGTATAGTTGACTTATAATGTTGTGTTAATTTCTGCTATACAACAAAATTCTCCAGTTATACATGTTGAACACATATATATTTTCATATATTCCTTTTGACTTTCCTTTCCACTATAGTTTATCACAGGATGTTGAGTATAGTGCCCTGTGCTGAATGGTAGAACTTTGCTCTTGACCCTAACATCCTATATGTAATAGCTCACATCTGCTAACCCCACACTCCCAATCCTTCCCTTCCCGACCACCATCCCCCTTGACAACCGCAAGTCAGTTCTCCACGTCTGTGAGTCAGTTTCTGACTCACACATATGTTCCCTCGTGTCACATTTTAGATTTCACTTCCGGGTGATATCACACGGTATATATCTTTCTCTTTCTGACTTCCTTTACTTGGTATGATAATTTCTAGATCCGTCCATGTTGCTTCAAATGGTATTATTTCATTCTGTTTTATGACTGAGTGCATTTCTACTGTGTATATATATATGCATGTGTGTGTACATATATTATACCATGTCTCCCTTGTCCATTCTCTCGATGGGCGTTCAGGGTGTTTTCACATCTTGGCTGGTGTAAACAGCACTGCTATGAACAGAAGGTGCGTGTATCTTCCTGAATTACAATTTTGTGTGAATATGTGCCCATGAGTGGGATTGCTGGATCAAAGGGCAACCCTGTTTTTAGTTTTTTGAGGAACCTCCATACTGCTTTCCATAGTGGCTACATCCATTTACATTCCTACCAGAAGTGGAGGAGGGTTCGCTTTTCTCCATAGCCTCTCCAACATTTATTATTCGTAGACTTTTTAATGATGGCTATTCTGACCTCACCCCACAGGGGTCATCTTATACTCGGGTAACTCCTTATGAGTTGCCTCGAGATGAAAGGTAAGATTAGCCTTCAGGAATGCTATCCTTTTTACAGTCCTAAGATCTTGAAACAGGGCTTCTTTGGTGGCTCAGTGGTAAAGATTCTGCATGCCAATGCAGGCGACACGGGTGTTACCCCTGTTCCTGGAAGATCCCCCGTGCCACGGAGCAAGTAAGCCTGTGCACCACCGCCACTGAGCCTGTGCTCTGGAGCCCGGGGCCATGACTACTGAGCCCACGCGCCCTAGAAACCATGGTCTATGACAAGAGAAGCCACTGCAGTGGGAAGCCCAAGCACTGCCGTGAGAAGCTCCTGCACTGCAGTGAGAAACTCGTGCACTGCAACTCGAGAACAGCCCCGCCTCGCTGCAACTAGAGGAAAGCCTGAACAGAAAGGAAGACCCAGTAAAACCAAAAGTAAATAGATTAAAAAAAAAAAAATCCTCCAATACACGACAAGGCTCTGGACTTTTCTTCAAGACATACCTTAGTACAAAGCAACTGGAAATC
>NW_011479235.1:5237-9905 GCF_000754665.1 Bison bison bison | reverse complement strand
CCAGTTCTAACTGTTGCTTCCTGACCTGCATACAAATTTCTCAAGAGGCAGATCAGGTGGTCTGGTATTCCCATCTCTCAGAATTTTCCACAGTTTATTGTGATCCACACAGTCAAAGGCTTTGGCATAGTCAAGAAAGCAGAAGTAGATGTTTTCTGAACTCTCTGTTTTTCCATGATCCAGTGGATGTTGGCAATTTGATCTCTGTTTCCTCTGCCTTTTCTAAAACCAGCTTGAACATCAGGAAGTTCATGGTTCACATATTGCTGAAGCCTGGCTTGGAGAATTTTGAGCATTACTTTACTAGCCTGTGAGATGAGTGCAATTGTGCGGTAGTTTGAGCATTCTTTGGCATCGCCTTTCTTTGGGATTGGAATGAAAACTGACCTTTTCCAGTCCTGTGGCCACTACTTAGTTTTCAAATTTTCTGGCATATTGAGTGCAGCACTTTCACAGCATATCTTTCAGTATTTGGAATAGCTCAACTGGAATTCCATCATCTCCACTACTATCACAACATTGTAAATCAGTGATACGCCAACAAAAAATTTTAAAAACAAATACAACGTGAATGAATGAGCCAGTTCTTTGACACATGGATCAAAATAGACATTTCATTTTTAGGTATTGAAAATAGGACTATGTATTTGCGTGGTTTTCTATATCAATATGTATAAATAGGTTTATAACTAGAGATGATTAGACTATAAGCTGTATACACGTGAGAAATAGAAGAGAGACACTGAAGAGGGCTCT
Source organism: Bison bison bison (assembly GCF_000754665.1). Lineage (NCBI taxonomy): Eukaryota > Metazoa > Chordata > Mammalia > Artiodactyla > Bovidae > Bison > Bison bison. The sequence goes on along the minus strand of NW_011479235.1, from coordinate 9,149 downwards.
GGCAATCAGCACAGAACCCGCTCCTCTTGCTCCTGAATCTCCTCCAGCTCCTCTCACTCATGGCTGTTTCCTGGTTGTCTCTCTAGGCTTACGTGTCTTGCATGATGTTCCTGCTGCAAGGTGCCCAGATGCTGCAGATGCTGGAGAAATCCTTGAGGAAGAGCCTTCCTATGTCCTTAAAGGTGAGAATGGCAAATTCTTGGGGAGTTTTCCCCTTGGGGAGTGAGGACTAAGAAGTTCTTGCAAATGAAGAAGAGAGACTAGTGTTTGCTAAGTGCCTATTCTGTGCCAGGCCTTAGAGCATGTTTCCTCTGGTTTAACATGCATAACCTCTCTGCAAGATGTTCACTGTTATGCCCACATCACTGCTGTGAAGATGGAGGCTTGGTGAAGTGATTTGCCCGATACCCCAGATAGTGAGCTGCAGTGCTATGGTATGAACATAGGAATGCCTGAGACCTAACATTGCTTTTTTTCTCCAAGTTGAATAAAAAAGTGTTCCCTTGCTCCTTTTTAAGAAACATTCCATAATAGCACTGGGAATTTGCCCAGAGCTCTCCTACAAAATTAGCTAAGACTGCATGTTAATTTTTAATTTTTTCTCCCTAAAGGAACAGTTGCCAGATCATGAGCCGCCTTTGAAATTACCAATGAATCAATTTCTATTTGACTTAAATTTCCAAGTTTCTCTGAACATACTGCACATCAGGCTATTTTGATAGTCAGGCTGACACTGAGGATCTCTGTTCACCTAGTACAATTGATCAGAAACGTTAGGATTAAATAGGGAATACTCATAAATGCCCCCATCCAGAACTGTTCCATAGCAGCTCTACTGACTGGCCGAGGTCCTCGCCTATGTTTTTCTTTAGCAATGAAAGGGATGGTGTCCGTTCCAGTGGAATTTAAATGCAACCATGTGTCTGTGGGGAGTTTGAGCAAATTCTGGGCCATCATGAAGGACAGAGAGGTCTGCCGTGCTGCAGTCCATGCGGTTGCAGAGTCAGATATGACTGAGTGACTGCACAACAGCAACAATGGGTGTGTGTGTGTGTGTGTGTGTGTGTGTGTGTAACAATCGTTTTTCCCTGAAATATTTTTTGTTTCTTAGGTCAGATTAGAAACTAGATTTCTACTGTTTTGTCAGACACTCCTACAAGATGCATACAGTTGGGATTAGGTAAATGAATTTTTCACCCCCTCACTCTCTAATAGATTTTTCTGCTTCTTCTTTCAGTATAAAGGTGGAAAGTGCTGGCAGTATTTTATTTCTAGATCATATGGCTTCATTTATTAGAAATAGACTAAGGGGGGTACTCCCTAATGGTCCAGTGGTTCAGACACCACACTCCAAGGCGGGGGCCCAGTTCCGATCCCTGGCCATGGAACTGGATCCCACGTGCCAAGCTAAAGGAGCACGGGCAGCAACTAGAGACGTGCATTCTACAACTCAGACCTGGGGCAGCCAAATAAATATTGAAAAAGAGAAAAATGGACGAATGAAACAACTCACCCTGTCTTTAAATTACTGCCTGAAAATGACTTCAGATCAACTAATTTAAAACTAAAAAACCACCCCCTTCAGTGGATCCCACTAAATACAAATCTCTGTTACCTTTCACTTGATAAATCCTTAAGATCCAGGCAAACTCTCAGAGAAACAGTCAATTTTTTCTTAGAGATAAGATCAATCATACATTTTAAGAACATTTGCTTAAGATATTTTTTATGGTGAGTAGCTATTTTTTAATATTCTTCAGCCTAAAACTTTCTCCTTGAGTTAAGTGGACTCCAAACATTTCGAGAAAACTGTTGGTGGGTCCAAGGCCCTTATGCGGACCATCTCTGTGTTAAGAAAAGGTGGTCCTCTTGGGTCCCCAGCTTTCCTGAAGAAACAGCATTGGTTGTATATTGGAGATGCACATTATACCCTAGTTCAAATCTATGGTACTTGTTTGCCAGGTACTTTTAATGGAACTGTAACCTGGAACTCAGTACTTGAGTCTCAGTTCAGATAATGTCCATCTGCCCTTCTCAGTGTTGGCTATTCAGTACATTTTATTGTATGTGAACTCCAGTTGAGTCAATTTAGAGTAGTTGCCTGACTCACTATGTTCCGAGTTCAATAGAAAAAAGGTTTTAATTAATTCGGCCAGAGGAATAAGAAAGAGAACAGTTACACGTATTTTCAGATCTTGTAATGAATCATATATTAATATAAAATGGTTTTACAGACGTCCCAGGTGGTACTAGTGGTAAAAAATCCTCCTGCTAATGCAGGAGATGCAAGAGACACAGTTTCGATCCCTGGATTGGGAAGATCCTCTAGAGTAGGAAATGGCAACTCACTCCAGTATTCTTGCCTGGAGAATCCCATGGACGGAGGAGCCTGGTGGGCTGCAGTCCACGGGGCTGCAGAGAGTCAGACACGGCTGAGCGACTAAACACAAGCACATTAAATAGTTTTACACCCCCCAGATACCGCTGTGTAAAAACACATGAATTTTGCCAGACTCCACTGAATATCTATTTCAAGCCTCCATTCATGGCTGAAAACAGTACATTCAGGTAAGATCAGGCAACATAGACTTTTCTCCTCTTTCTCCATGATCTAACATCACTAGTTCATGTGAGGTGGAGAGTGGTAGGAGGGAAAGATGTTGAACAGTCTTTGGTCACCATTAACCACGGTAGAAGTCATTCAACTGGATAACTTGTTTTTGTTTTTGTTTTTTTTTCCACCTTTGGTCTCTGGCAGTTTCCATGCTGGTATCTGCAGAGGTTTCATGTCCACAAGAGTCACGAGGCCCATGGTAGAATTCATTCACTGCTGCATTCCCCACCCCTCAAACAACTAGAGTATTTAAGACCCAAGGGTGCCCTCATACATTCTCTCCTTGCTCTTCCCTCTCTCTCAACAGCCTGTGCAACACGGTGGGGCTGGGATTCCAAGACTGGACTCAGGCCACCAGATTCCACAGTCCATTCTCTTGAGCATTTTGCTGTAGCCTTTGCTTATTGGTGGGAGGAAATTGCCACCAAGGGGTTATGAAGACATGTGAAAGAGTTTTAAATGTGTCCATAAACTTTCAACTAGTAATTACCTTCTGGATAATGTAAGGAAATAGCAGGTGCCCATGCAAAGATGTCTGTGCAGGCATGCTCTTTGAAGAACTATCTGTTAAAATGAAAATTTGGAACCAGCTGAAATGACCTTTAACAGGCAAAGGTACGAATGAACTGTGGTACTGATTCTATATAATGGAATCCTCTGCAGCAATTAGAACATAATTTAAAATTTTTATATTTATGAACATAGAAGTACTTCCACAATTTATTCAGTGGGGGGAAAGATCATGTATCTGATCATTTTACATTTGTAAAATTGTGTATGTCCATGAAGTTCTCTGGTGGCTCAGATGGTAAAGAATCCACCTGCAATGTGGGAGACTGGGATTCAAACCCTGGGTTGGCAAAACACCCTGGAGGAGGGCATGGAAACCCACTCTAGTATTCTTGCCTGGAGAATCCCATGGACAGAGAAGCCTGGCAGGTGGCAAAGAGTCAAATATGACGTGTCAAGACTCAATGAGGTGGCAAAGAGTCAAATACGACTGAGTGACTAAGCATAGCACATGAGTATGACTAGAAGACAGTCTGGGAAAAGATAATAAATCCTACCAAAAAAAAGAGTGATTTTCTTAAGATCACTAACTTTGTTTGTCCAAACATTTTGCCATATGCATGTATGAGTTATATTTGTTGTTGTTCAGTTGCTCAGTCGTGTCCAACTCTTTGGGTCCCCGTGGACTGCAGCACACCAGGCTTCCCTGTACTTCACTGTCTCCCAGAGATTGCTCAAACTCACCTCCATTGAGTCAGTGATGCCATCCAACCATCTCATCCTCCTGC
>NW_011479235.1:0-3558 GCF_000754665.1 Bison bison bison | reverse complement strand
GAAAAAGAATGGAGGACATTCTAACCAGAGAAAGTAGCAAGGACAAAAATAGGAAGGTATAAAATAAGACAGTTAGCTAAGGTGATTATAAAAGCAAACTTATATTAGAATTTCTGTATGCATTTTGGAAAAATATTAAAAAGTAGTAAAACTAAATAGTTAATACATTTCAAAGACAAAACATTTTAACTTCATTAAAAATATCCAGCAAAATTATAGCTTTATAAATATATAAATATGCTTTTCCTAAAAATAATGTTATTTAAAAACTGGAAACAAAAAAACATATTTAATGAATAAACATATTGATAAACACTGAACTGAAATACAATTATTTGATCTTTTGTCTTCAATGGGATATTAATAAACAAAATTTGTTAATGATGTCATTGCTGAGTTGTGAATGTATTTTTATGAAACGTATTCCAAACATTTTTTAAATTCTATAATTCTGCACTAGCTGTTATGTTTTTCTGTGACTTTTTCATGCACACAATCTCACCCCCTTTTTAATAATTTGACAGGATTTTTCTGCATAAGTGATTTCATTGTTTTTCTGTAATTACAGTTTGTTCAACTAGTTTAATATTGTGAGTAAGCATTTCTAATAGGTTTTCATCTTCTTTTTCCTAATTAAGTATAGATAGAAATTTCAACCCAGAATTATCAATATCTAAATTTAATACTGTCATGCTCTAGTTGATATGTTCAACAAGTATTTGAAATAAGAAAAATTTATTCTTGCAACAGAAACTTTTCCTTGTCAATTCCTTTTATCCCTGTTGAGAAAATGAAAATATAGAAAAGTGCTTTCTAGATAGTTGTGCCTTTGTTTGAGAGGACATTTTGACACAACGTATATAATATTCTTCAGTTTTTCATCATAATTTGAATACCTGAATAGTTTATAGCTTATACCTCATAGCTTAAATGATTCAGAAAAATTTGTAGTGCACAAATACAGACAGCAATATTTTAGTACTGAAAAATACCACAGTTTAGTAGATTTTAGGGAAAAAAGGGTTAAAAGTATGAAAAATAAGAAATTTATTTTGTCCCCCATTTCTTTATGACAACAGGACATGAAAGATGACCTTGATCACTACACTAATACTTACCATGTCTACTCTGAAGATCTTAAGAATTGTCAGGAATTCCTTGACTTACCAGAAGTCATCAATTGGAAACAGCATCTGCAGATCCAAAGTAAGTAACAGGAATGGACTCACCTCTCCATCCTAGCAATTTCTTCTTGTCATCTATGTCCTTTCTCCAAGCTCCAGACCCTCCACCTGCTGTCAACAGTTTTGTTGTTGTTGTTCAACTACAACTGTACATGTAAAGGGGAAGAAACACCCTCCAAGCTTGTATGGGATGCTATAGAGGACTGTACATAGTCCCCGGATAGCCAAGGATTTGTGCCACACTTTGCAGACATAAGCAGGATATCTTAGGATGGTTGGGTATCAGAGCAGAGCTTTCCCCAGGGACTTTCCTGTGGCTCATCCAGGAAAGAATCCCCCTCCAATGCAGGAGACCTGGATTCAATCCCTCGGTTGGGAAGATCCCCTGGAGAAGGGAACGGCTACCCACTTCAGTATTCTGGCATGACTGAGTGACTTTCACTTCACTTGCAGACTTTCACCCTTCACTTGCAGACTTTCACCCTTCACTTGCAGGGTGCCTTAGGATGGTTGGGTATCAGAGCAGAGCTTGCCCCAGAGACTTCTGTTCTTAGATCACCTCTCAGGTCACAGAGAACAGCTGTCGTGGTTATGAGCATCCACAGTCAGACCACCTAGGTTGGCATTTGCCTGTGACTTTGCTATGTGATCCTAGCCAGAGACATTATCTGAGATCATGATTTACATATATAGAATTGAGAATAATCAGTTCAGTTCAGTTCAGTTGCTCAGTTGTGTCCAACTCTTTGTGATCTCATAGACTGCAGCATGCTAGGCCTCCCTGTCCATCACCAACTCCTGGAGCTTTCTCAAACTCATGTCCATTGAGCCAATGATGCCATCCAACTATCATCCTCTGCCATCCCCTTCTCCTCCCACCTTCAATCTTTCCCAGCATCAGGGTCTTTTCAAACAAGTCAGTTCTTCGCATCAGGTGGCCAAAGTACTGGAGTTTCAGCTTCAGCATCAGTCCTTCCAACAAAGGACCCAAAACACAGCAGTGTTGAAAAGATTCAATGAAATCTTGACCAGGAATTGCTGAGTACAATGCCCGGATGTCTCAGTTCATTTCACTGCATAGGAAAGCTCATAAATCTGTGAACTGACAGGTGGGCTGGGCTTGGCAAGGCGGTTGTTCTGTTGGTCTCCTCTGGGTTTCCATATGCAACTTCAGTCAGCTGATGGGTGGGCCATGGGCTGGTTTCTCTAACATGGCCTAAGGTACGTCTGAATGATGGTCTGACTGTCAGGGCTGGCTACTTGTGGTCATACAATAGGCCCACACGTCCTCAGCAAGCTAGCCTAGGCCTATTCATGTGGTGTTGATCTCAAGGAAACAGAAATGCAAAGACATGGTGAGCCATAACGTGCAAGCATTTTTAAGCCCCTCCCTGCATCAATATACTCTTTCCCAATTGGTGAAATCCAGTCATATGGCCAAGGTCAGATGCAGTGCAGGAGGGGGACTATTCCAGGGAATGGATACAAGGACATGTGGGCAAACTGAGGACCATCCCTGCAGTCATCTCTGCAATCATCTACCATACTGGAAACACAGTAAGTTCTCCGTAGATGGTGGCAACTCTAATGATGATAGCTCACCTTCTTTGGTCATCAGAACCACACGGTTATGTAGCCCAGGAAACTTAGGTCTAGGTATGACCATGACTGAATGAATTCCTAGACATGTTTTCAATTTTGTAAAACAAGGAAAACTGTACAGATCTTGACTACATAACTCCAGTCATACAGCAGCACCACCAACGTGTGAGTGGCTCAGACCTGTCCAACTCTCTGTGACCCTATGGACTGTAGATTTTCAGGCTCCTCTGTCAGTGGAATTCTCTAGGCAAGAATACTGAAGTGGGTTGCCATTCCTTTCTCCAGGGGATCTTCCCAACTCTGGATCGAATCTGGGTCTCTCGAATTGCAGGTGGATTCTTTACTGGCTGAGCCACCAGGGAAGCAGCCCCAAGTCTATCCCCAAAGTTCTCTGTCTATAAATCCTCAGATACTCCTACTCCACTGGAGAGCTTTTCCTTAGAATGGACTTAAATCATGGCATGTCTCCTTATAATCCCATCTAGGTACACAGTCCAGCCTGAATGAGGTAATACAAAATCTTGCAGCCACGAAATCCTTCAAAGTCAAGCGATCAAAAAACATTCTCTACATGGCATCTGAGACAATAAAGGAACTGACTCCATCCCTGCTGGATGTAAAGAACTTACCAGTCGGCGATGGCAAACCAAAGGCTATGTGAGTTTGATAAAAGCTACTCTGCACCACTTACACCTCTCATACACAAGTAGCCTCCAGCCTTGTCTGCCTGCTTTTACCCTGGCTCCCCACAATCCATCTTCTTCAAGGCAGC
>NW_011479234.1:13949-15677 GCF_000754665.1 Bison bison bison | reverse complement strand
GCATAATCTAAGAAACATAACATGGAAATACTTTGATATGTAGCAGAAGAAGGAAAATAAATACGACATCTACAATATGACTGAGATTAAGTTATCACTTCTCTTTCAGAATAACATATTTTCTAGAGTTGGGTAAGGAAATTATTATCTTTAAAATTTTTTTTGATGTGGACCATTTTAAAGTCTTTATTGAATTTGTTACAATATTGTTTCCATTTTATGTTTTGTTTTTTTGGCCAAGAAGCTTGTGGGATCTTAGCTCCCTGACCAGGTATTGAACTCTTATCCCCTGGGTTGGAAGGTAAAGTCTTACCACTGGACCACCAAGGCAGTCCCTGGGGTGGGGAAAATTATTAATCAAATCCATTTGATATGATTTTGTTCCTACTTTGTATTTTATAATAGAAATTAGACTTGTACCATACCTGGATTACCATATTTGAAGCATTTGACCCTGGGAAAGCAGGGTACTTCAGAAGTGCTGAACAGCGTAGAGGCTCTGGTGAATAGTAGTTGGAGTAAGGATCAAGAGATCTAGCTATTGATACTATTAATATGTATAAAACAGATAGCTAATGAAAACCTACTGTATAGCTCAGGGAACCTTACTCAGTGCTCTGTGTTGAACTAAATGCAAAGGAAATCTAAAAAAGAGAGGATATTGTATATGTATAGCTGATTCACTTTGCTCTACAGAAGAAAATAACACAACATTGTAAAACAACTATACCCCAATACAAATTAATTTAAAAATAAATAAATAAAAATAACCCTAAAAAGAGATCTAGCTAGCAGAACCAGACTTGATCCATGTAATAATGGGTAAGATTGTTTCCATTTTCCTAGACATGTTTTCCCAGTCACTTTATGTTGAGACTTTTGTGGTACTCCTTGCTCTTCAGCTACTTCATAATGTAATAGAAGAAATTTAGTGTTGGCAAACAACAAAATGATTTAAAACTATAATACAGGAATGAAGATAGACAGGTCCCAGTTGAAGACTTGTATCTCAAGAAATCCTATATTTTAATCATGATAAAATATGTATATCATGCACTTTATCATTGTAGCCATTTTAAGTGTACAGCTCAGTAGCATTAAGTACATTCATAGTGTTGTATAATCATCACGATCATCCATCTCTAGAATTTTTTCATTCTTCCAAAACTGAAACGCTGTACCTATTCAATAGTTACTCCTCATTCTTTTTTCCATATGGCCCTGCAAACCACTATTGTACTTTCTGATTCTACGAATTTGATTATGAATTTGAGATACTTTCATACTCACATAAGTGGAATCATACATTAGTGGTCCTTTTGTGTCTTGCACTTAACATAATGTTTACCACTTTCAGCATTTTTAAAGCTTGTGTCAGAATCTGCTTCCTTTTTAAGGCTGGATAATTTTTCCACTGTATGAATATATGACATTCTGTTTATTATAATCATCTTACAATCAACATGGGTTAGACATTTTGGCTGTTATGAACAATGCTTCTCTGAACATGGGTGTACAAAAATCTGTTTGATTATCTGACTTCAATTGTTTTGGGCATATAGCTAAAAAGTGGAATTGTTGGATCATAATGCTATTTTTCATTTGGAAAATTATATTTAATTCTTATAGAAATAAAATATTTTTATTTTTATATGTAATTATATTTTAATTTAATTTATAACTTTTTGATATGCCATATTGTTTTCCATAATGGCTGGCCCAGTTTTC
>NW_011479234.1:10401-12147 GCF_000754665.1 Bison bison bison | reverse complement strand
GGGGACGACAGAGGATGAGAAGGCTGGATGGCATCACAGACTCGATGCACATGAGTTTGAGTGAACTCTGGGAGTTGGTGATGGACAGGGAGGCCTGGCGTGCTTCAGTTAATGGGGTCGCAAAGAGTCAGACACAACTGAGTGACTTAACTGAACTGAACTGAATGATTAGTGACAACGAACAAATCTTTTGAGGGATGCAATATCCAATGACCCAGGAATTAGAAGAAATATACAAACCTGTCCTTACTGCACCTACAGGAATCACATGGCTTTACCGGCTGAAGGACCTTTGTTGGGCTAACACAGCAAAAGGAATCAGAAAGGAAAGGCTCTCTCCCCTCAATTTCCTGTCTCCCTATGGCAATCTGAATGATCAGACCCAAACAGGTAGTAAAGGACAAACAGGGCTGCCAAAGTCCTGGCCACAGCACCTGCACATATTCTAAAGAATGTTGATTAAGAGATTCAGATATCACTTGCCTACCATCTTCTTCCTCTTAAAGCATATTTCATACACAGAAGGAAGGAAAACTATGCTTCTATCTCAAAACATAATTAATAGAATTGATTACTAATTGCATCATCAACAACATCAAATAGCAGGCACTGAAGCTGACATAAGAGTCTTTGTTAAGGGACTTGTGCTTTATGCTACAGGTAAGGGGAAGTTATATTGAGATTTAAATGAGTGGTGGGAAAAGACATAAATATTCCTTTTGAGAATTGGTTCCCAAAATGATGCTCAGCTATGTGAGCAGCTGTAAGCAAAATGATAATGAATTGGAGCTCAGAAAGATAATATTAGATTTTTCCAAACATTTAAAATCTAATCCTTTATAACAAGATCACAAGCTAGAGCTTGGTGGTTATATCTGGCCTGCTCTCCTTTTTTTAAAAAATCAATTTTGGAACATAGCTATCTTCATTTTTTATCTTATTGTCTATGGCTGACCTTCTGTTACAATGGCAGAGTTAAGTAATTGGGACAGAGACTTGTACGGCCCTCAAAGTCTAGGTTATTGAATATCTGGCATTTTACTGAAACATTTACCAACTCCTGTTTCATAACTTTGTTTACTTGTTTCCCGAAGTGTAAAAAGATTATTTATGTAGATACTATCATGTCATATAACACATCTTTAAAGTATTAGAAAAAAGCTTTCTTAAACAAGGATGCTTGCTTAGAAAAATATAGAGACTTTTGTATCATTAAATTGGATATCAAATTGCCACACCTAGCCTGCGAGGCTCCTTTGCCCATGGAATTTTCCAGGCAAGAATACTGCCATTTCCTCCTCTTCCTGACAGGAAGATCTTCAGGGGATCTTCCTGACACAGGAATTGAACCCACGTCTCCTCTGGCTCTTGCATTTGCAGGTGGATTCTTTACCACTGAGCCACTAGGGAAACCTTCAAGGAGCATACTAGCAACTTTTAAATAGTAAGTGTTTCATGAACGAAACTTTTCAGCCAATGGTAATGGACCAATTTTTGGATTGTTTATAGGCTCAGATTTCTCCTCAGATTCACTGTTAGGATTAACTTGGAACTGACAATCTCACATGCTTTCTCCTGAAGGGATGCCCAAATCAAGCCTCCAACATTACCTCCAATACTCAGTTGCCAAAGTTGCCTCCTAAGACTCAAGAACAGGGAGGAGGCATTGGAAATATGCCAAAGATGCCCTTCACTTAGTGCCTCAGAACAGACTCTTCTGCCGAGAGGTCTCTAACTGTTACCATT
>NW_011479234.1:9652-10301 GCF_000754665.1 Bison bison bison | reverse complement strand
CCCCTAGCCTGCCAGGCTCCTCTGCCCATGGAATTTTCCAGGCAAGAATACTGCCATTTCCTCCTCTTCCTGACAGGAAGATCTTCAGGGGATCTTGAAGAGAGGCAAGCAAGTTTCACATGAATTTAATGTTTGGGTCAAAACAGGCAGAACAATATACAGAAAAAATATATATGAAGAGAATAGCAAAAAGGAAAAGAATTCTGACAAGAGACTGAACTCCCACAGTCTGCCCTATCTTTGGCAAACACAGAGATGAATTTCAACCAGTTACATTTAGGGTTCGCTTCCTTCAGGACATGAGGAAATTTACATGCTGCCAATGCATAAGGATGTTCAGTTGTATGACTCTTACAGACACGATAGATTAAGAATTTTGAAAAGAAACTAAATGATAGTTGACAAAGAATACACAGATTTATCAATGTACACGAATATATACAGTTTCTGTCACGCACAGCTCTTCAACTTAGAGAGACACAACTGTTCTATGTTATGTTAATCTCAGAATTAAAAAGCAAAGATAAAATTCCCTTTTTATTTCAGTCCTGGGCTCTCTTAATTAAGAAGCCACCACATTCTTCCTGGGATACATAGGAATAAGGCCAGGTGGGACAGAGTCATACCTGCATATTAGTGAAGGAGAGTT
>NW_011479234.1:6376-6938 GCF_000754665.1 Bison bison bison | reverse complement strand
TTCCCGACCCAGGGATTGAACCCGGGTCTCCTGCATCGCAGGCAGACTCTTTACAATCTGAACCACCAGAGAATTCCTTCAATAGTGTATATGTCAATCTAAATCTCCCAATTCATCCCACCACCCTTGCCCCAAGCTGGTTTTAGAAAAAGCAGAGGAACCAGAGATCAAAATGTTAACATCAATTGGATTATCAAAAAAGCGAGAGAGTTCAAGTAAAACACCTATTTCTGCTTTATTGCCTATGCTGACTTTATTTTCCTGGGCTCCAAAATCACTGAGGATGGTGACTGCAGCCATGAAATTAAAAGACACTTGCTTCTTGGAAGGAAAGTTATGGCCAACCTCGACAGTATATTAAAAAGCAGAGACGTTACTTTGCCAACAAAGGTCTGTCTAGTCAAGGCTATGGTTTTTCCAGTAGTCATATTTGGATGTGAGTTGGACTATAAAGAAAGCTGAGTGCCGAAGAATTGATACTTTTGAACTGTGATGTTGGAGAAGACTCTTGAGAGTCCCTTGGACTGCGAGGAGATCCAACCAGTCCATTCTGAAGGAGATC
>NW_011479234.1:4226-6218 GCF_000754665.1 Bison bison bison | reverse complement strand
AAGTGGTTGACCAGTTTTCCCAGCACCACTTATTAAAGAGATTGTCTTTTCTCCATTGTATATTTTTGCCTCCTTTGTCAAAGATAAAGTGTCCATAGGTGCATGAATTTATCTCTGGATTTTCTATTTTGTTCCATTGATCTATATTTCTGTCTTGGTGCCAGTACCATACTGTGTTGATGACTGTATCTTTGGGCATAGTCTGAAGTCAGGCAGGTTGATTCCTCCAGTTCCTTCTTCTTTCTCAAGATTGCTTTGGCTATTCGAGGTCTTTTTGTATTTCCGTACAAACTGTGAAATTATTTGTTCTAGTTCTGTGAAAAATACCGTTGGTAGCTTGATAGGGATTGCTTTGGGTAATGTACTCATTTTCACTATATTGATTCTTCCAATCCATGAACATGGTATATTTCTCCATCTATTTGTGTCATCTTTGATTTCTTTCATAAAGTGTTTTATAGTTTTCCATATATAGGTCTTCTGTTTCTTTAGGTAAATTTCTTCCTAAGTATTTTATTCTTTTCATTGCAATGGTGAATGGGATTGTTTCCTTAGTTTCTCTTTCTGTTTTATCATTGTTAGTGTATAGGAATGCAAGGGATTTCTGTGTGTTAATTTTATATCCTGAAACTTTACTATATTCATTGACTAGCTCTAGTAATTTTCTGGTGGTGTTTTTAGGGTTTTCTATGTAGAGGATCATGTCATCTGCAAACAGGGAGAGTTTAACTTCTTCTTTTCCATTCTGGATTCTTTTTATTTCTTTTTCTTCTCTGATTGCTGTGGCTAAGACTTCCAAAACTATGTTGAATAGTAGTGGTGAGAGTGGGTACTCCTGTCTTGTTCCTGATTTTGGAGGAAATGCTTTTAATTTTTCACCATTGGGGATAATGTTTGCTGTGGGCTTGTCGCATATGGCTTTTATTATGTTGAGGTATGTTCCTTCTATGCCTGCTTTCTGGACAGTTTTTATCATAAATGGGTACTGAATTTTGTTAAAGGCTTTCTCTGCATTGTTGAGATAACCATATGGTTTTTATCTTTCAATTTGTTAATATGGTGTATCACATTGATTGATTTGTGAATATTGAAGAATCCTTGCAACCCAGGGATAAAGCCCACTTGGCCATGATGTATGATCTTATTAATATGTGGCTGGATTTGGTTTGCTAGAATTTTGTTGAGGATTTTTGAATCTATGTTCATCAGTGATATTGGCCTGCAGTTTTCTTTTTTTGTGGCATGTTGTCTGGTTTGGTGTTAGGATGATGGTGCCCTCATAGAATGAGTTTGGGAGTTTACCTACCTCTGCAATTTTCTGGAAGAGTTTAACTAAGATAGGTGTTAGCTCTTCTCTAAATTTTGGGGGTGGTACTCCAGTATAAAATAAATTGTCATTTTTTAAAAATATGTGATGCATATATCCAATGGAATGCTACTCAGGCATAAATAAGATCAAAGTTGTGCCATTTGCAGATACATGGAGAGACTTAGAGACTGTCATACAGAGTGAAGTAAATCAGAAAGAGAAAAACAAATATTGTATCACTTATATGTGTAATCTAGAAAAATGGTAGAAATGAACTTATTTGCAAAGCAGAAATAGAGACACAGATGTAGAGAACAAACTTATGGATACCACTGAGGAAAGAGTTCAGTTCCATTCAGTCGTTCAGTAGTGCCCAACTCTTTGTGACCCCATGGACTGCAGCATGACAGGTCTCCCTGTCCATCAACAACCCCTGGGGTTTACTCAAACTCATGTCCACTGAGTCGGTGATGCCATCCAACCATCTCATCCTCTGTCATCCCCTTCTCCTCTTGCCTTCAATCTTTCCCAGCATCAGGGTCTTTTCAAATGAATCAGTTCTTCGCACCAGGCAGCCAAAGTATTGTGGTTTCAGCTTCAACATCAGTACTTCCAATGAACATTCAGGACTGATTTCCTTTAGGATGGACTGGTTGGATCTCCTTGCAGTCCAAGGGACTCTC
>NW_011479234.1:702-1821 GCF_000754665.1 Bison bison bison | reverse complement strand
AAGGGAGTGTGTGTGTGTGTAGCGGGGGGTGGGGGGAGTGAGAATGCCAACTGCAGTGTGTAATTTACAAAGAGTCAGAGTAATTAACTTTGTGAAGGACAAACTAACTACAAGTGTTTGTTAGTAGTAACAGCTAAAGAATAACCAAGATTGCTTAAATCTCTTGTTTATGCTGTTTCCCCAACCTGTTCATTTTCTTATTTTCCTTATTTATCAGAAAAGACTCATTTTTATTTAAGAAAAGCCTCATTTCAGTTTTGTTGCAACAGTTCTATTTTTAGTTGTTTTCTTTTTCTTTTTTGCTTTTTGAGGAACCTGCATACTGTTCTTCATAGTGGCTGTACCAATCTGCCAGTAGATAAATAGTTAGATATTATTCCAAAATTTTCAACAAGTTCCATGAGGAAGAAAAATGAGATTTATTGTGTACCCTCAGTTCCATAGTAAGGAAACATTAAAAAGATAATGGCCAGTGAATAGTAAAATTGTCTTCTTTGTTAATAAAGAATTTCAAATGCAAAAGTATCCCATATTTTTACCTCTTAAGATTGGTAAAACAACAAAAAATTGGCAAGGGCTCCCCTGGTGGCTCAGGGTAGCCACCTGCCAATGCAGGAGACACGGGTTTGATCCTTGGGATGAGAGGATCCCATTCACTGCACAGCAACGAAGCCTATGAACAACTATTGACCCTGAGCACTAGAGCCCAAGAACTGCAACTACTGAGCCCATGTGCTGCAACTACTGACAACCATGTGCCCTAGAGCCTGAGCTCTGCAACAAGAGAGTAGCCCCTGCTTGATGTAACTACAGAAAAGCCCACACAACAATGAAGATCCAGCACAGCCAAAAATAAATAAATACAATTTTAAAAAATTGGCAACATCAGATTATAGAAAGTTTGATGAAATAGACACAGGGTCATGGCGGGGGGTCGATTCTATTTCTTAAGGCCACACAGGTGGGATGTGAAGCACCCAAATCAGAAATCGAGTTAATCGGGCACCAAAGAAGATAGTTATCTCTCCTCAATATTCATTACCATAGAAATGCCTATTGGAAATGCTAAAAAAAAAAAAAAAGTGGTAAAAAGATTAATGCCAACAGCTGAGACTTTTT
>NW_011479234.1:0-602 GCF_000754665.1 Bison bison bison | reverse complement strand
CACTTAGAAAGTGTGACATATTGATGGTGTATTTCCTACATATCCTCAAAATAAAAATATCAGTTCTTTTCCTGATTACAAATGATGCATGTTTAATATAAATGAATAATAGTAGGAAAATCTCTTTCATAAAAAAATGTCTAAATGAATTGGCACAGCACGCAGTGGCCCTTCTCAATATATCCTCTACTACCAAGTTGATATATAAAGTTCCAATAATTTTATTTCATATTCTGTATCTATAGAAATCTCATTCTGTAGCTTTTCTTTCTTCTTTTCTTTATTTCACTCTTTCTTTCTTTTACTTTCTTTCTTTCTCTCTCTTTCTCCCTGTGCTCTCTTTGTGCTGCATTGGTGCTTGCACTGAACAATATGTAGCCTGTTAAAGTATCCCCCAAAATCTCAGAAAATTTCAGCTCTTATCCAAACATTTATTCTGATCCAGATCTTCTAGAACCTGGTGTAATATTTAAATACAAAATCAAATTAATATAAATAACAAATATTAATCTTACGGAATCCATAACTCATTAATGCATAGTTTTTAATTATCAAGAAATAAAATATTCAAGAGTTACATCAGCAATGTGGTGGTGTAATAA
>NW_011479233.1:15559-15984 GCF_000754665.1 Bison bison bison | reverse complement strand
CAACTTCAGCATCAGTCCTTTCAATGAATATTCAGGACTGATGTCCTTTAGGATGGGCTGGTTGATCTCCTTGCAGTCCAAGGGACTCTCAAGAGTCTTCTCCAACACCACAGTTCAAAAGCATCAATTATTTGGCACTCAGCTTTCTAAACATCATAAATCTCATAAATGTAAAGGGCCCAGTCTTTAGATTTCATAAATTTCAGGGCCCACTCAAATTATAAAGACTGTTATAAGACCCCCACAGAAACCATTAATGCCAAAGAAATAAATCGATTCTGAGAGATTTAGAAATAAGCCAGTCTAGAATATTAATTTAATCTCTAGATTGTACTTCTGGAAGTGGCTGAATAGAATATGTTAGACTAATCATCCTGAAAATTAAGGGAAAAAAAACTATAAACTCTAAAAAACACATTAAAAAA
>NW_011479233.1:12217-14691 GCF_000754665.1 Bison bison bison | reverse complement strand
GTTTCTGAAAAAAAAAAAAAAGAAAATACCTTAAATGTTTGCTACAAAGGCTTAACAATAGGTCAAAGATTGTTTAGGAAAGACATGGTAAATTTGATAGATCAGTAAAAATCTAGTCTCACAGAGAGGGAGAAAGGAGATAGAAAAAATGAATTTCTTTACTCAGTGATCTTCAAGGATAAGTATATTGCAGAAGAAGGAAATAACTTCTTTTAGAATTTATAACCATGAGCAAGACATGTATGGGCTTTTATCCAGAATTTCATTACCTTTCTGGTCTAAAAACAATTCATTCCTAGAATTAAAGTACTCTACAACTGGTAGTGTTCACAAAAGCATGACCAGACCAGAAGCAACCATAAAAATTAATCTAGAGGAATTCATATTCACTCATGCACCCAAGAAATGACAATGGGTACCTTTTTAAGGAAAAATCACTAGTACCACAGTACATGCAAGGTAGAACACAAAAATTTAAAAATCGAACAAGATACTAAGACCAAGAGTCAGCAGAAACAAACAGCAAATCACACATGCAATATCTTCAGATAGTACAATTCTAAGGTTCAAAATATGTGCTGTATATTTGAAATTTTAAATAATTTTTAAACTTTTGAAAATGTTATTACCAAGTAAAAGATGATAAAATTAGTCAAGCAGGCTGGAAAATATCTGTATAACTAAATATAATAATACAAAATAATGACTCATGGACAGCATATCAGATTTGACTCAGTTTAGGAGAGAATCAGTAAGCTATAAGATATATGCCTAGAGATTATCCAGATTTGGGACACAAAAGGCAATAAGGAAAAAAGGATATGAGGATGATATAATCTATACTTCTCAAGAGTGGAAAAGAAGACAGAGAACATTTGCTACTGACTGAATCTAACTAAAGGAGATTCTGCCAAATATAGTTCAGTAAAAGGATGACAGCTGAGAAAAGTGGTAGAACAGTAGAGAGATTACTGAATAAAAAGATGTTCAGGTTATAAATCGTACATAAAAGTCTTGCCCAACATGGTGACAAAAAGTAGATATCAGTTTGTTTTGTTGTTGTTGTTTTTTTATGTTCATGGATTCTGTGGGACAAGAATTCAGACAAGGCACAGTAGGGATGGCTTAGTTTTCCTCTGAGATAGCTGGAGCCTCAACTTGAAAGACTTGAATGGCTAGGATAACTTGAACAATTGGGGACTGAAGTCACCTGAAGTCTTTTTTCATTCATATCTGTTGCAAGAACTGTTTCAACTCAAAGACTGGGTTCACCGAGGACTGTCTTTCAAAGAGAATGCATAAAACTTCACATGTCATCAACTTTTCACAACATGTCAACTGGATTCTGAGAGGATGTGTCCTGAGAGAGAACAGCAAGAAAAGGAGTATGTCAAGAGGCAAAAAAAAAAAAAAAACTCCTCAAGATTTTTTCAAAACTAAGCTTATTTGTCACAGGATGTTTCTGCTACCACATAAAGGTTCAGCAAGTCACAAACACTAGTCCATCATCTAAGGGAGGGTAAATAAACTCCACTTATTGGTGATAGGGTAGTAAGATCACAGTCTGTAATAAACAAAAATAAGTGAAAGGAAATGACAAACTCAAAATTCAGAGTAGTAAATTACCTCAGAGTTAGGAGAACAAAGTATGAGATCAGCAAAGAAACCACAGAGACACTGTTTTGTTTTGTTTTCTTAATTTGGGTAGTAGGTACATAACTGATACTCTTATGTAATTCTTTATAATTTACATATATTTATTTTTTATCTGTCAAGTATTTCCTAAAAGAAATTTTAAAATGTATGTAATTCTGCCTACTTTGTGAAGAGTAGAACAAAGATGATCCACAGTAGAAATTGGCAGGCTTCTACAAGAAGATGTTACAGTACTCAAGGCGAAAGATATGGCTTGATAACGGGTAGGTGTAAACACAAGTGTTATATTCAGGATTCATTTTAGAAGTAGAAGCAAGAGATTCAGTTGAAGGAAAGAAGAGAGAAGTCCTAAAATTTTGAACTAATAGATGAAACAAATAGATGAAAGTAGAGTGATTTAAGGGATGGGGGTATAGTGATAGGAATGTGTTCAAACAGGAAATGGAAGCTTCCAAACATAGGCTATAAACAAAGGTATCATGTACTGGGGATGGAGGCTAGGTGTGAAGTGGTAAGTCGTACATCAGAAAAATCTCCATTTCCACAGTCAAAGCTTATGGTTTACAAAACTCTGAGCCCTCTGTGCAGCAAGCCAGCATCGTTTTATATTTAGGTAGTGATTTTTGATGTTATGCAACTTGAAAATTTGAATGGAATTTTCTGGGTTGTCTATAAGCTATAGGTAGGGATACTGACTGATGTGGAGAAGGCAATGGCAACCCACTCCAGTACTTTTGCCTGGAAAATCCCATGGACAGAGGATCCTGGTAGGCTGCAGTCCATGGGGTCGCTAGAGTCGGACACGACTGAGCGACTTC
>NW_011479233.1:10764-11891 GCF_000754665.1 Bison bison bison | reverse complement strand
CAGATGGTTTCTTAGTGCCTACACCTCTCCAGTAACTATGAGTGGGTTTGGGAATTTCCAGCAGCAATCTGTTTTCAGGCAAGTCTCTGCTTTTTCCACTAACCTGCCAAAGCAAGGGTTTCTTCCACTGAGATTTTTCTCACCTGAGTGAAATGTATTTCCTGCCTTTATTCAGAATGCCCTGTCTCTGACTTCAATACGGTTTCACATTCTAGTAAGGTTATGATGAAGAAAGATGATAGAGTTGACAGCTGGATAGAAGGAATAGTAATGAGTATCCCATTTTGTATGGCGTTTAGCCTGAAAAGAAGTCCAAGTCTAGTGCTGGAAGACCAAAATGCACATAGAAACCTGACAGCTTTCCTGGCTTAACCAAAAAAACAAAATCTGGGATAATCACAGCATCTGAAAAGTAGGGGAGAAAATTCCATAAAAGAAAAAAACATAAATAAGGAGCTCTATCTAATTATATATACAAGGTCAACTTAAATCTCTGACTGACTTTTGAACAATGTATACATAAGACAGAATTCAAGCTGCCAAGTGAAAGCTAGAAGAACTAATGTTTCTGAATTTAGGTTTTGAGTTCAGACAAATCAACTATTTACCCATATTAAAAAAAATAGTAACCTTTAGAGAAAGGAAAATAAAATTCAGAATCTCTATAATATTTCCACCATAGAGTACAGGATACAATAGAGTATTTTAACTGTAGAGTTGAAATCCCCTTATGTTAGGACTGCACTTTGAAGAACTCAATATGCTTTCTCATACATCACTTCATTTACACCTTCTAATACTTTTTTGAGGTAGTTTGGAAGGTGGCAGTTATCCCCGTTTTTTAAGATGAGGCAGTCAAGATCTTTACTGGTAATGTGAATTGCCCAAGATCATAATAATTATTAAGTGGTAGAGTATAAACTCACCTCCTTGAGATCTTGTGTTTCTTTTATATCTTATAGTGGTTTGCATGTTGAGGAAAAGTACTAGTTCTTCTCTCCTGGATGTTTGTACTCTAAGGACATTTGCTGTAACTTTTTAGATTTGCATAATGAGATTAGCAAATAGAATGTTTGCTCCAAGTAACAAAAATAACATAACCAATATTGCAATTAAAATTAAAAGAA
>NW_011479233.1:9232-10664 GCF_000754665.1 Bison bison bison | reverse complement strand
AAAGAAAGACTATGGTTGTTCATTTTTTTCCTTAAAATCATTTCAAAACATTTTCTAATCTTTAACTCATCTGTTACTGATAACACTTTTATAAACTGGCCATGGCAGATAATTTTATCATTTAAAAAAATGAAGAAATGGAGCCAGAGAAAGGTGAAGCTAGTTGCAAAACAACTACAAATAGAGCCTCATAATTTTCAAGATTAAGATATTTTGCTAAGTCCTACTTTCATTTTGATTGAAATTTCCTTTAGAATATCACTGCATTATGTTAAAAATCATACTACAATGAAAGTGTATCCTAGGTGCTGTCATATGCAAAATTTTAATGCTTAAAGAGAACAATTTCTCGATATTGGTATATTAAGAACACAAGGATCATTTTCAAAGGTAGAAATTCCTTAAATAACAAAATGAATTTTAATGTGTTAGCAAAAAACAATTGATTTTGATTTATTCAATAAGCTTTTGTTTCTTCAAATCTCACCAAGAAACACGGCTTAGTCATGTCTGACTCTTTGCAATCCCATGGACTGTAGCCCTCCAGGCTTCTCTGTCCATGGGGATTCTTCAGGAAGGAATACTGGAGTGGGTTGCCATGCCCTCCTCCAGGGGATCTTCCAACCCAGGAATCAAACCCAGGTCTCCTGCATTGCAGGTAGATTCTTAATGTCTGAGCAATCAAAGCAGGAAAGTTTTAATTTAAAAAATCCCCTTCCTAAGCTTTTTCTTACCTCTGTTGTCCAGAGTTTGAAACACTATTTCAAGTGGTTATTTTGGGTGAAAATTACAGATTACTTTTCATTTTTTGCCTTATATATTTCTCCACTGTTTTAAGTATATTTTCATAAAAATATATCACTTTTGTAATCAGAAAAATGTAGAAAGAAAAGATTATTTAAAATGTTTTGAATTGTGGTGTCTTTTCTAAAACTTTTTAGAAACAACCATTTCATTTTGGTATAATAGCTGAATGTGGGATAATGTACTAAAAGTTATTAGATTTGAAGTAATATTTCTGTAACTCCATATAAGTATTATGATTCATTGAATGTTTGCTGTGTTTTTATGCTAATCCATCAGATTATTTTAGAAAAATTCAGGACCAGGAATCCTAATGATACATTTTGAAACAAACACAGTTTTTGAAATACACAAAAATAGATGTCACAAAGATTTTATTGGAAACATCTCTGCCAGCAATTTGGTTATGACTTTATTTACTTTTAAATTTATTAATCATGATAAGGATACCCATCTTTACAATATACTCTGGCAGATAGATGCTAGAAAATATAACTAAACATATTCTTAGTTCCATGATGTTGAATCTAGATTCAGTTCTGAAACTCTGATTCAACTTCTTTATATTAAACCCCTTGAACCAGTGTTTGATTCAAGCTATTTCAAACCTGGCAGAACTTTAGAGGTT
>NW_011479233.1:8150-8933 GCF_000754665.1 Bison bison bison | reverse complement strand
GGTTTTTTTCCGTTTTTTATTCCAAATGCCCACAAAATATCCTTGCTTTTCTATTGTACTTTTGTAAAAGACAAAATTATTCATGATACTTGCTAAAGATAGTAAGGAAGACTTTATTCAAAGGGGAACTATTGTGATAGGTAGAGGGATATTATAGTGGGGGAGAAAGATTGGGTTCAACCCTGAATACAAGAAAAAATGGGAAATACATTCAAGGAACAAGTTGTGATCAAGTGGGTGAAAAATTACCTAGAGGAAACATCATGAGTAAGGGGTGATTCTGGTTAAACTGACTTAACAGGATTCTTGCTGAAAGCAGGCCAGGATGATTGATTAGACATCACTCAGGAGAGGGTGAAACATAAGGGACCCAACTAGATATCAAGAGTGATCAAATACAGAGGATGGGGGATTCTTGTTAAACTAATTGGGATTCTGACTAAAATTTGACAATGCGCACATGAACATAGAACTCTAATAGTTGAGGTCTAGTTGAAAAAGAACTCAGAGGAGCCTGTGCAGACTTTGTCATTGCACTCAGTTTTAAATTTGATAGGGAGCTGTGGTACTCCTTTGGGGGAAATAAGAAGAGACCTTTATAATTTAAGGTTAATAAAAATCATTGTTGTCACTCTCTATTAGATACTGTTGGTAATCAAATATAAAGCAAAATCAAAATTTAAATTATAAATTTTAAGCCCTATGACATCTAAGTTATCCAACCATACAATTGTCCAAAGCTTATATCTTTTCACTAGTGATGGTATTTTGCTTCCCTTTACC
>NW_011479233.1:4474-8050 GCF_000754665.1 Bison bison bison | reverse complement strand
AATGGAAACCAGTCTCTGACAAATCTTCCATCCAACCAAAGAAAATCCAAATACAGAGCAGTAGCCTATAAAAAGCTATATCTTTGTCAAGAAAAACTTAACTTACAATCAAGAGAAGGTATTGGGAGCTCTTAGCTTTTAAAAATCAGGGAAAATGAAGGCATTACAAAGATAATTTAACTCCAATTGTTTAAAGAACAATGTTACTTAGAATTCTGCTTGAAAGAGTTAATTCCTACATTTGAACACACAGAATGTAGGCTGCCCCAATGGCCTGACCATGTCACAAACCTAAATCTAAGTCAACCTATGTTTATGGGAGGCCCCTGTCAAGAAAATGTATATCCCTATCACAATTTTCCAACTCAACTTTAGCTGGCGTATCTTACCCTACAAAACAGAACTCACTAGACTTACCAGGAAATCACTGACCTCCTAGCCAGTGATGCAGTTTCCATGTTGCTGTTTTTAATGCTCTGTAAAACTCACTCTTGCGCAAAAATCCCTCTAGAGGACTGATCTACTGCTTATGAGGCATATACTCTCCCAATTCATGGATTTTTTCCCTTAAATAAAGGATATCAAACTTGCCACCAAATTGTTTTATTGTTGTCATTTGACATAGTTGTCACTTTCCCTCATATTGGAATGGCTCCAGATAATTTTAGAATCCAGTTCAGAAGAGGTAACAGATAGGGTGACATATTTAGTTTGGTTTTAGTGGGATATGTTTGTGTTTGCCAATTATTCTGGTGATAGTTAAGCTATTGCTAACTGTCTCAGTGTAGGAAGAATTTGATGAATTCTCCTGCTTATCCTGTCACTCAACTATCATGACATAAATGCAGGGAGAGAAATTATTTCACCCAGTACCATTAGTATATAGACAATAGAAGCCCAACAGAAGCTAGTAGGCAGAAAATTCCATTTTATCTTACAACTTATATAGGAAAAAAACTATACAGGTTTTCCAAATTTGATAAGAATTTAAAATATAATATGAAGTATTATATAACTTTTGAAGCTTAAAGAAAAATCTCTAATTATCAAAAACAAATTCTGAACAACTATTCTAAAAGAGAGAAAAACCAAAAAGATGAACATAAAATATAAATAAATATATTGGACAACAGTAAATTTTTTCTTCATTTTATTTTTTACATTATATGAGACTGAAAATTTGCATTTATGATTGTAGACTCTAAAAAATTATTTTTATTCTCTTAACTAATTCCATTAAGGAGCTAAAATTAAAAACAAAATGTTGATAGTGAGCTTTCAAATACTCACTCAGCCCAAAGGAAAAGCAATATTTTTAAAGTAAAAAATCACAGGTATCAGATCCTACTGCATTCTAAAAATACACTAACTATAACATTATGCCTAAAGACAATTATTTTGTCTTTTCCACATCAAATATGTTTTTCGGGGTAGGGGCTAATAAGGGTCTGGAATTCCATGTAGAAAAAGATATGCTAATATTTAATATACTTATGTATCAAGAAGTATCAGCCATACTCTGATGCTCTGAGATTAAATTAGAACAACTTTACTTTTCTGAATTGGGAAATTCAAGAAAAGGGATATACTGTTTATCTTGGAAATCTTCTAAAGATTATTTTTAGAGAGTTACAGTTCTATAAAGAACTATATTTTTTTCTTAGGGCCAGGCC
The DNA here is from genome assembly GCF_000754665.1 of Bison bison bison. Lineage (NCBI taxonomy): Eukaryota > Metazoa > Chordata > Mammalia > Artiodactyla > Bovidae > Bison > Bison bison. The sequence continues at coordinate 6,377 of NW_011479233.1, read as the reverse complement.
AGTTGTCTGTGACACTTGTATATCTTAGAACTAACTGGTACTTTTAATAATGGAAATGAAAAAAAAACACATTTTTTTCAATGTGATACTTTGTTGCTTTGTGTTTTTGATGGGATGCAAACTGCAAGCTATTTAACATACTCAAAGTGCTGTTAGAAAAAGCTATCATTAGCATTTAGAATGTCTTTAAAAATCCTATCCAGTATGATGGCATATGTATGGGATGATAATGAAGTAAAAGGAATGATTTAACGAATGAATAATGTTTTTCTATTCATAGTACCATATCTACAATGACAACTAGAGCTGGGTAAATGGCCATGGAATAGCTTTATTCAAGCAGGCAGAAATTATTGGTGCGGGGTTTGAGGAAAAAATTATAACTTGAATTCCTCCAATGTTGTACCTGTTAAGAAAAATGACACTGTAGAGTAAGACAGCATTGCTGGGAAATTCCAATTTTTATTGGAGTGTGCAAAATGAATTTTTCTTATCAGTTATAAAAACAACTGGAGATATCAAAATGTTTAAAGAGAATTTGGAAAGAATGAAAACTAACTTTAAATATGTTATATTCAAGAGGGTGAGACAAGATGGTAGAGTATGAAGATCCTGGGTTCTCCTCCTAGGAATACACCAAAATTACAACTATATATGGACAGTCTATTTCTGAGAATTACCTGAAGACTAACAAAAGATCTTCCACAAGTAAAAAGTAAAAGCCACAATGAGATAGGTAAGAGGGGCAGAGATACAGTCTGGCCAGGCCCCACTCTCCCAGCACTGCATCCCATAATGCAGAAGAGATGCCACAGCTTAAGAGGCTCCTCTGAACTGAGGGCTCCATGCAGTACTTGGGTTCCCCAGGCCAGGTAAATTGCACCAGGAAGACTACTAGCCTCAATAATATCTGGCTTTGGAAACTCATAGGGCTTACATCCAAGAGAGCCAGAGGGCTGCAGGAAACCAAGACTCTGTTCTTAAAAAGCAGATGCAAAACTTCAGTCAACCATATCCTAGCTCAGAGGTAGCAGTCTGAAAAGCAATTGAGTCATAGGTGGAGATTCATTGACTAATTCTAGAGTATGCTTAAGGGGCAGAGGGATCTGTTGGAACTTTCTGTGGGTACAGAAGAGCTGATGGGTACCATTTTTTGTTGGTTTATTTATGGTTCATCCTCTACCAAGCTGTCCTAGCACTGGCAGATATAATTTCTCTCTTCCCATCTAATCAATTAACACCACTCAATCTGATCTGTATTAACTTATGGATCTGACAGCCAGGGCTCCTGCAAAGTGGCTCCCTCTACTCCACCAGGAACCAATAGCTGTTCTTAATCAAAAGCATAGCCCCTCCAAAACAGTCCCCCATCTCCATAGTCCTAGCTGGCAGCCTCAGCCAGCAGTGGAGCCCCTTCACTGTAACCCCATGCTGCATCAATCCTGACAAGCACCAGAGCCACATTCTAAAGGGGCTCCCTACCTTGCCAGAACCAACAGATGCCTTAGATAGCAACATTGCCCCTCCAAGGGCCAGCCTTGCACACCAGAGAACTAGCGACAGTTGTGACCAGTCCTTACAGCCAGCTGCTTCAGGGACAGCCCCACATAATAATGGCCTTGTAACAAGTGTGGCCTCACTACAACAGAAGGACAAATACAGTCCACACAGGGGATGCTCCTGGATCACCTGGCTCTGGTGACTGAGGGGAACAAACTATTGGATCCCACAGGACACATTCTATACAAAACCACTCTTTTAAGACTAGGAGATGTAGCTGATTTAGCTAATACATAGAATACAGAGAATTGGGAAAAATGAGGAGACAAAGGAATATGGTCCAAATGAAAGAACAACAAAAATTCCCACAAAAAGAACTACAAAAAAAAAAAAAAAAAAAAGA
>NW_011479233.1:2986-3595 GCF_000754665.1 Bison bison bison | reverse complement strand
TTCACTTTTCACTTTCATGTATTGGAGAGGGAAATGGCAACCCACTCCAGTGTTCTTGCCTGGAGAATCCCAGGGACGGGGGAGCCTGATGGGCTGCCGTCTATGGGGTCGCACAGAGTCGGACATGACTGAAGCGACTTAGCAGCATCAGCAGCAGCAGAAGGAAAAGAGAGAGAAAAGGACAGAAAATCTGTCCTTTCTGAAGATACAATAATTGAAAACTTTCCTAAGCTGGTGAAAGAAATGCATATCTATGTAAAGGAAACATAGAGCATCCAAAGCAAGATGAACTCAAAGATACCCACACTAAGATAAAATATAATTAAATGTCAAAACTTAAAGAGAGAATCTTAAAAAGAGCAAGTTAAAACAACTAGTTACATATAGTGACCTAGTGAAAGTTGCTCAGTTGTGTCCAACTCTTTGTGACTCCATGAACTATACAGTCCATGGAATTATCCAGGCCAGAATACTGGAGTGGGTAGCTTTTCCCTTCTCAAAGGGATCTTGCCAATCCAGGGATTGAACCCATGTCTCCCATATTGCAGGCAGATTCTTTACCAGCTGAGCCACAAGTGAAGCCCAAGAATACTGGAGTGGGTAGCCTAC
>NW_011479233.1:0-963 GCF_000754665.1 Bison bison bison | reverse complement strand
GGTAGGTTCTTTACCATTAGTGTCCTCTGACATCAGTCTTAGCAATACTTTTTGGATCTGTTTCCTCAGGCAAGGGCAACAATAAATAAATGGAAGTACATCAAACAAAAAAGTTTTTGAACAGCAAAGGAAACCATCAACAGCCTATGAAATGGGAAAAAATATTTATAAATGATACATCTGAGAGTAGTTTAATATTCAAATTACATAAAGAAGTCACAAAATTAAGTATTTAAAAAATCCAGTTAAATAATAGTCAGAGGACCTCAATACACATTTCTACAAAGAAGCCATACAGATTGCCATTAGACACATGAAAAGTTGCTCAGCATCACTAGTTATGTAAATAAACTAATGTAAATAAAAGCCACAATGAGATATTACCTCAGCCCTATCAGAATGGCTGTCATCAATAAGACAAATAACACATGTTGGTAAGGATGTGGAGGGAAAAAATGCAACCTTTTTGCACTGCTCATGGCAATATAAATTGTTGCTACCAATAAATTGAAAACAGAACTACTGCATCCTCCAGCAATTCCACTCTAATAAATTTGTATGGTATGGTAACAGATGGTTACTGAACTAATAGTGGTGATCATTTCATAATGTATTTGAATGTTTGATCAGTATGTCATGCACCTGAAACTAACATTATATTGTATGTCAACTATACTTCAATTTCAAAAAAAGGACTGATTTAAAACCACATTTTGCAACCTAAAGGGAAAAAAAAAAAAAAAAAACACTCAAGAGAAACAGACCAGATTTGGGATTAAGAGAGGCAGGGGTATGGGTGGAATAGGAGACAATGAGTAAAAGTGGTAAAATGTGTATTAAGATATATGAAACAGATCGCCAGTCCAGGTTTGATGCATGAGTCAGGGTGCTCAGAGCTGGTGCACTGGGATGACCCAGAGGGATGGGATGGGGAGGGAGGTGGGAGGGGGGTTCAGTATGGGG
>NW_011479232.1:9884-11153 GCF_000754665.1 Bison bison bison | reverse complement strand
TCGGACATGACTAAGCGACTAAGCAGGCACTTCTCAGTTTATCTCAATCTGTATTCCATCCTTACCATCCATTGAAATCTTTTGAGAAGGTTGGCAGGACATTCATGTTCCTAAACCTAAGGGGCATTTTTTTATTCTCATCCTCCCTGATGTCTCAGGAGCATTTATTACAGTCGACTGCAGTTGAAAACAAAGGTTGTTCTCTTGAAGTCCCAGGCTCACTTCACTCAGTTATGGAAAAAAAATAGCTACCAAATAATAAGTTTAAATAACCATAAATTGCCCATCATTCTTTCAAATAAAAATGGATTTCCATGAAAAAGTAGATAGTTTAGTTCATAACCCAACTGGGCAAATTAATTTTTTTTGAGATGACTATCATACTTTTTTCTGAAGAAGTGCTTTATGCATACTTCCTATTTTTCATACAGGATATTAAAAAGTCCTGTACTCAAGGGTTGAGATTGAATAAAATTAATACCTCTTACTGATTCCTTAGGTAAAATAGGATTTTGCTTCCTCCTGGCATGTACTGATGAAAAGTACAATGACTATAAGTACAGTGTAATATCACTGCTGTGATTTGTGCCAGTGCACTAGCAGCTTTACCCACCATTGCTTTTGCACCATCAGTGAAAATGTTCACACAGGAAAAAAAGGCAAATAATGATGATGATACAAACAGTTTTGACCTTGTGAGACCTTGGAAAGGGACCTCCAGGGACCACAATTTGAAAATCATCCTTTTAGTTTAATCAGGATTTACCACAAACTGGTGAATACAGTCACATTCCCTGAGGGGTGAATAGTGGAAAAAAGGGGGTTCTGGTAGCATGAAAGAGGCAGGGAGGCCTGGTGTGCTGCAGTCCATGGGACTGCAAAGAGTCACACATGATTTAGTGACTGAACAACAACAATACTTGGGTGATGGGGGGGGGCTTAGAGTTGGGAAAACACCTCTGAACATAAGCCTGTCAACTACCCTAGATTTTGTTCTGCTGGCCTTTTGGAACACCAGACTTAGACTTCCAGAATTCAACTAAGGTTTGAAAACAACAGCAACAACTCCACAAGCTTATCAAGTCCTGAGGACACTAGGGATGGGATGGGATGGGGTGGGTGGGACCTCATGGTCTTGTATTTTATTAGACAGAAGGATACCTCAGGTAGTTTTTTTTTTTTTTCCTAGAACAAAGGAATGTTTGCCTCAAAATCTGCAAATCCATACCTCTTAAGAGATGGAAAATGCTTGCAGCTTTGAAATAAACT
>NW_011479232.1:9180-9784 GCF_000754665.1 Bison bison bison | reverse complement strand
AGAGGACATGCATGGACTGGAGATATAGATCTGGGAACCAGCAACATAGAAGTGGTAGAAACAAGGGATGTAGATGACATAAACAATGCCTGCAAGACTGTGTTGTTTCTCTGATCTGCTCTCCCACTCTCTGAAATGACAATTTCACACTTTCTCCACCCTCTTCAAAACTTCTTTCACTCCTGTTCAGCCAATACACAAACATACACCACCACCACCACCATCATCATCAACTGAGACCTAGATCCCAATCTCTTCTCCTGAATCCTGCCCACTATTCCCCCTCCTCTTTCTTCATTCACTCCTCCTTTATTTCCTCCATTCCATCATCTCCTATTCATGCTCAAGCCTTCCCCATCTTTAGAACAATTTTCCTTGACCCCTCCATTCCCCTTTCAGCTATTTTATCTTTTCCCTCCTCACTGTTAAACTTCTCCCAAGAGTTGTCTGTTCTCACTGCCTCCATTTTTTTTTTTTTAATTCCCACTCACTTCTCAATTTGGGCTGTCCTGGTGGCTTATATGGTAAAGAATCCACCTGCCAATGCAGGAGACCTGGGTTCAGTCCCTTGGTCAAGAAGATCCCCTGGAGAAGGGAATGGCTA
>NW_011479232.1:5575-7214 GCF_000754665.1 Bison bison bison | reverse complement strand
GTCTTCTATTTTCAAAAGGAATTGCTGACTTTTGCTTCTTTCCCCTTAACACTCTGCCTAACATCATCTCCTTATCTTGGTCAATTTTTTTATAGCATCGTGAATAGAGACCCTTTGTGAACTGTTGTAACCCAACAGGTGCAAAGAATACAGGTACCCTGGTTGCCATGACAGAAGCTACAAACTACCCTTACCTCTGCCCAGAGACTCACTAAGTCATAGGTTCCTCTTGGTGTCACTGAGGCCATCTCAAGCTTCTGGAGCATGGAAAATGTTCCTACTATTTAAAGAATAAAACAAAATCATTCATACATAGTATTGACATCTAGCAGGTAGTTTACTAAGTGGTCTTGTGTGAGTGTGTGTGTGCTTAGTTGCTCAGATGTGTCCGACTCTGTGTGACCCCAAGGATGGCAGCCCACAGACTCCTCTGTTCATGGGATTCTCCCGGCAAGAATACTGGAGTGGGTGGTTTGACTAATAGGTAATGTAGTAATTTTTATTTTTATAATGTGGGTTGTGGGGTGGAGTGGAGGAGAAATATAGGACAATTTTTCTGTGGTTGATTCTGTAAGTTTATGTGGGGAATCAGGGCAGGAGATCTGTTTCCTGGGCTTTGAACAAAGATTTCTGGCCAGGCTTGCTGGGCCTGCCACAGACTCGTCATAGTCCAGCAACCTCATTGTACAAATGGGTGAGTTTTGAGGCCAGGCTGAAGAAAGGATTGGCCTGAGGTCATAGAGCTAGTTAGTGGGACAGTTCCTTCTTTTGCAAACAGTGCTCTAGGCAATTAAAACTCTGTCTGTTCCACGACCAAATGCCTGTAATTATGATTCCTATTGCTTAATTTTTTTCCAAAATGAGCTATGGTAAGAACAGGAGGGGAGCTCTGGGCAAAGGTTTCCAGAATGGAATAGCAATACAACATAGCTGAACATGGCTGAACAATCTAGGATGAGTGGTATGGCCTTTAATACCTTTGTATGAAATGGCAACCCACTCCAGTGTTCTTGCCTGGAGAATCCCAGGGATGGGGGAGCCTGGTGGGCTGCTGTCTATGGGGTCACACAGAGTAGGACACAACTGAAGTGACATAGCAGCAGCAGCAGCATGCCTGGATTTGACAGGTGTCTGGACTGTCAGTGAATGAGAATACTGCTGAAACCTTGTTAGTGTTCAGTCCTGTTTTAGCCACATCTTCCAGTCTCAGTGCTTGCCTCAAGGTGTTGTGAGAACTAGGCCATATTCCCCACTCCTTTCAAAAGGCCCTTCTCAGGGACTTCTCTGGTGGTCCAGTGGCTAAGACTCCATGCTCCCAGTGTAGGGGGTACAGGTTCCATCCCTGGTCGGGGAACTAGAGCCCAAATGCCACAAGTAAGAGTTCACTGCATGCCTCAACTAAAAATCCCATGTGCTGCAACTACGACCTAGGGCAGCCAAATAAATATTTTAAAAATTATTTTGAAAAAGGCCCTTTCTCAAGCACAGCTCAGGTCAGAAGGAGCAAGTGTGCATCAAGGCTACGTGCCCAAATCCTAATCCCAAGACTACCAAGTGCCAGTACCTTGCTGACAGCCTCTCTCCTGAAGTCGTTCACTTAGGCTCTACCAAAAGGGAGACCATTTGCTCTTCAACAAAC
>NW_011479232.1:3578-5475 GCF_000754665.1 Bison bison bison | reverse complement strand
TTCTCCAGGGGATCTTCCTGACCCAGGGATCAAACCCTGGTCTCCCACATTTCAGGCAGACGCTTTACTCTCTGAGCCACCAGGGAGTAGTGGCTTAGCTTAAAAGTACCACCGGCCAATCAAAGTGTATTTTGATGACACAATCATTTGTAACAGATTTTATTGGTTAAGTGTGGTTTTATTTGGGAGGAGGTTTCTTCAAACACTAGGAACGTGTTGGGGTGTCTGTAACCAGATTAAACTAGAATTGGTTTCTTAAACATGGAGCTTGGGTGTTTTAAATGTTGAATTTCACTTTTTTAGTAAAGTTACTGATTCTGAACATATATCTAGACTCTGATTTTTCTCCAAATGTCAACATTAAAAATGCATTTTGTATAGTCATATCAAGAACCTCAACATTTATATAATCACTTCATTTCACAGGTAAGAAAACTGAAACTACAAGAGACATGCTTGCCCAAGGTCACACACAGCTGGTAAGTGTCAAAGATGAGGTTTTAACCCGGATCTAAATGCTTCTTATTCACCCTCTTAAACCACTGCGCTTTAGTACAGTATATCTGTCTTCTGTGTGGACATTTGAAAAATACTTAAAACTGGATTATAGGGTTGGTCACTTTTGAAGTACAAAATCACATGGGCTGCTGTGAAGTATGATTATATACAAGCTACATCTTAAGTATGTGTTATTTCAGGATCTCCCTGCCATGACTTACTCATACCAGTCACTGAAATCATCTATGCTTCCATGATGAAATATTCTCAGATGTGTTGTGGCATGCATACTTACCTCAACATTGTTTTCAGGTATATGAGTTCAGTCTGCTTTCCAAGTCTCCCCATGAAATGAGTAGATAAGTAGGTGAGTGTGACAAGTTATATATCTTGGATGTTTGATGAAATTTTAGGGCTGCCCATGGGAAAGATTGAAGGCAAAAGGAGAAGGGGGAGGGAGAGGATGAGATGGTTAGATAGCATCACTGACTCACCAGACATGAGTTAGAGCAAACTCCAGGAGATAGTGGAAGACAGAGGAGCCTGGTGTGCTGCAGTCCATGGGGTGCAAAGAGTCAGATACGACTTAGCGACTGAACAACAACATCGGCATAGTCCCTCAACAGGGTGTCCAGGAAGTTTTAAGCTTTAAATATAAATATATTTTTATTGAGCACCTACAAGATTACTAGATACAAAATCTCAGCTCACTCTACCATTTATGAGACAAGCCGAAGAGATAAGCATGAAGGGTAGGGTTGTGGGGAGTATAGGCTTTGGAACGGAACAGAGTGAAAGGGTAGAGACAAGAAAGCAGATAGCTACCCAGGACCTCCCTGACAACCTTGAACAATTTCAGTCTAAGTTACCAAATATAGAAGACGCTGAGTATCTGGATTTCTTGTGGGAAATGGCAAAACTTCTCTGGGTTGGACACAGGACAACCAAACTGGCAGGCACAAGTATCCAAGAGCATGAGGCATTGAAGTATGCAGATGTAAAAGCACAGAAATCCTCTGCAGAGTGCAGCAGCATGGGCTAGAATGGCGGGTATACCAACCCCATATCTGAGCTATGCCATCATTAGACAGTATGGACTCCCTTTGAATCTGTGAAACAAAGTTGACTAGGCAGTGGCCTTTCTTTCTTTATCAGATCTCAGATTCTTCACAATGATAACTAACATGTACTGAGCGCCTTCCTTCTATGTTCTAGGCTCTTTACAACCATGCATTATTTCCTCTATTCAGGCCAACATCTGAAAAAAGGCTTTATAGCTGAAGGATCTGAGCTCAGAGAAGTTATTAATAAGCAACTTACCCCAGTTTCCATAGCTCATGACTCCATGCTTCTTCTATTAAAGTACACTGCCTCACATGTCTCATTCTACAGCTGTCTT
>NW_011479232.1:0-1137 GCF_000754665.1 Bison bison bison | reverse complement strand
CTGGTTTTTGTTTTGTTGTGTGTGTGTGTGTGTGTGCGTGTGTGTGTGTGTATTTTCCTAGAGATTTTTAAAAATTTATTTTTAATTGAAGGACCTATTTGCAGGGCGTCAGTGGAGATGCAGACATAGAGAACAGACTTATGGACATGGGAGGTGAGTTGGGGGAAGGAAGGAGAGGGTGGGACAAATGGAGAGAGTAACATGGAAACAATATACTACCATATGTAAAATAGCCAATGGGAAATTTCTGTATGAGTCTGCAAATCCATTTTTTATCAAGGGCTCTGTGAACAAAGTAGAACAAGGAGCATTGCTCACCACTCAGTTTTACAAGTGTTAAGTCATAATCCACTGCATTTGCTGATGGACAGTGTACCCTGAGATGAAATCAGGATTGGAACAGAATGAGGCACTCTTTGCTTTGGACAAGCAGACATCGTGGATATTAGATGCATGTCTCAGGAAGAATGTCAATGACCCCAGATTCTTCCATCTCTCATACATAAGAAAGCATACTTAAAATCATTAACTTGAGATATCCATTCTTTGTGAATAACAATAATCTTTTACCAAGAATGTATGCTTGACTGCCCATGTCTCCTAGCTGAAAGTTGTGGATAAACTGGTTTCACCCCTACCACTTTGGAGCATTTTCCTCAAGTGAATGGCTGTCTCCCTGACTATAGTCCTCAGCAAGACAACAAATAAAACTTAAATTCACGACTCATATGTTGTACGTCTTTCTTTAAGTCAAGAGCTTCAGGTTAAAAAAAAGAGTAATTCTTTAGGCAAATTTGGGAAACCATGATTTAAAGCATTGTCTCCAGGAATTCACAATAAAGGCTTTGGTTCCTAATGTGGAATGTCAAAAACACATATCTGAGTGATAGAGTATAAAGGTTTTAAAACATAATAATAAAATAGACAGTACTCTGGAAGAGCATCCCATAATTACATTATCACATATACTATAAATATTAGCAGATGAGAACCTTCTAGCAGCCTGGTAAACTGGGTAGGCCAAGGATTCTTGTCCCAGTTTTAGGGATGAGGAAACCACACCAGAGTGTAGCTTGTAATGTAATTGGAGAGAAAACAAACATGCATTAAATGATGCAAGAACAACACAAAGTAAGA
>NW_011479231.1:12064-13870 GCF_000754665.1 Bison bison bison | reverse complement strand
ATGCTGAAGCTGAAACTCCAATACTTTGGCCACCTGATGTGAAGAGCTGACTCATTTGAAAAGACCCTGATGCTGGGAAAGATTGAGGGCAGGAGTAGAAGGACAACAGAGGATGAGATGGTTGGATGGCATCACCGACTCAATGGACATGAGTTTGAGTAAGCTCTAGGAGTTGGTGGACAGAGAAGTTGGTGGCCATCAGAGTTGCTGATGGATAGAGAAGCCTGGCGTGTTGCAGTCCATGGGTTCACAGAGTTGGACATGACTGAGCGACTGAACTGACTGAAGGAATACCTATGTACCTAGTACCACCAAGCTAATAAAAACATTTAGTTTAAGCCCTCTGGATAAACACCTCTTCCCAGCTGCCTTTTGTCCCCCACAGCTTATCCTGAACATTATGCAGTATTGTCATACTTATGCATGGGCTTCCATACATGTGGATATGGCTTTTCATGTTCTTGGTACACATGCATGTAGTATTGTTTTTAAAGTTTTAAACAGGCAGGTATATTTTTTTGAGATTGTGTACATTGATATATGTGGATACATTTTTACTATTGTATAGCAATTTAGCATATTATTTATTTATACTTGTTGGACAAGGGCTTCCCTTGTGGCTCAGTCTAATCAACCTGCAATGCAGGAGATCGCCTACAATACCAGAGACCCATATTGGATCCCTGGGTCGGGAAGATCCCTGGACAGAGGAGCCTCAGACACAAATACTTACATGAACTGTTTTGTTCATTATAACCAGGCCTCTTGCTGGACTCACTTAAGTTCTAGTAACTTTGATTCTCTTGGTTTAGCAAAATACTTTCTCTTCAACAGCTTTGTTTTCTGCCTTATGGAATGGTTAGAACTTGCAGAACCGTGTTGGTGATAACCGACCACTTTATGCTTGCAGTATGATGTTGGCTGTTAGTCTGAGGCTACCTTATCAAGGTAGTATCTTTACCTTTTAAAAGTTACCATCTACTGTCAAGTTTTTTTCTCTTTTGACACTGAGATGATGAATATCACACCGTAAGCATATCCAAAAGACAAATCATACTCAGTCACATTAGGTTATTGTGGTTATATCATTGAGTTAGATTCATTTATTTCCTTCAGGATTATTCCATCTGTACTCCCAACTTCCACACCCAACTCCCAACCCAAATTTAAATGGTCAGTTTTATTTTACTTTGATTTTTTTTAGAACTGATTCCTAAGTATATTGATCATTTCTGCTGTATTTCTGCTCATCCACTCATTTAAAAGCCCTGCTGGACTCCCAGCCTCATCTCTTCACTCAAGCCTTGCCCTATCAATGGAACTCCTACTGTGTTGACCCTGATTACCCTCTCCTCAATTTTCACTCTCACACAGCCTTATGATTCAACCCAAGTGCCACCAACAACAGAAAGCCTTTCCTGATCTCCCAGGCTAGACCAGACACTTCTGCTCTGTGTACCCAGAGATCCCCCTTCCAACATCTTGACACAGAATGATCTGTTTCCTCCTCTTGACTAGAAGCTCAATACGAGGGTGGAGGGTTGATTCATCTGTCCTCTCAGTAGTCAGGAGGGCCAGGAACAGGCAAGTGTGAATGCCGGAAGGAAAAAGAAAGACTAGCAGCTATTCGCATCAAGACCAAGGGATCAGGTTAAGAACACACACACTACTGCTTTCCTAGATCCACACTCTGGGACATGGTCAAGGGAAAAATTTTTAAGAAGTAGAGCCTTAGAGAATGAGAAAAACCACACAAAGCCAGTACCACTGAGTTTACTAAACTTTTATTACTTTTATCTTTGAAGG
>NW_011479231.1:10702-11964 GCF_000754665.1 Bison bison bison | reverse complement strand
GTCTCCTAAGTATAGAGATATACACTCCAATTTATCTGGCTTTGTTTGTGCTGTGGCCCAGCAGAATTTTCTTTTTTGTGTGTGTCTGTGCTGTGTGGCATATGGGACCTTAGTTCCCCAACCAGGAATCAAACCCACGCCCCATGAAATGGAAGCATGAAGTTTTAACCACTGAGTCTCCAGGGAAATCCCACAGCCTAATTATTAATAGCACTCTTTTTACTTGAAAACTTGCCCAACATTGAATGATCTCTCTAAGATATCTGTAAGGTCTATCTGTAAGAGGACTATTTTTTCTCTAGCTGTGGTGAGTCAGGGCTACTCTCTAGTTGTGGTGCCTGGGCTCCTTGTTGCAGTGTTTTCTCTTGTTGTGGAGCATGGGCTCTAGGGTGTGTGGGCTCGGTGGTTGAGGCTCCTGGGCTCTAGAACACAGACTCAATAGTTGAGGCACATAGGCTGAGTTGCTCCTTGGCATGTGGGATCCTCCCAGACAGGGATGGAACCTGGGTCTCCTGCATTGGCAGACAGATTCTTCACCACTGAACCACCAGGGAAGTCCAAGAAGACTATTTTAATAAGGTGATAACCAGTAGTAATTATAACACACACATCAGTGAAGGGAATTATTAAGGGGCAAGAGACATGTTTAATCATATCATGAAAGCAGCTGTTAGCCTTCACATAGACTTAGGCCTGTTATTGAGTCCCCTGATACCTGTTTCAACTGCATTGTGAAATTTAATAAATTATCCATCTCAAAAAAACTTATTATGAAATATCTCAGGTGTAGAAAAGTTATAAATATTATAACATTATAAGGAATACCTTATATTGATCTCTTAGGAACCAGAGATCAAATTGCCAACATCCGTTAGATCATCAAAAAAGCAAGAGAATTCCAGAAAAACATCTACTTCTGCTTTATTGATTATGCCAAAGCCTTTGACTGTGTAGATCACAACAAACTGTGGAAAATTCTTCAAGAGATGGGAATACCAGACCACATTATCTGCCTCCTAAGAAATCTATATGCAGTGGGGAGGGAGGGAGGAATGCAAACTAGTACAGCCACTATGGAGAACAGTGTGGAGATTCCTTAAAAAACTGGAAATAGAACTGCCTTATGATCCAGCAATCCCACTGCTGGGCATACACACTGAGGAAACCAGAAGGCAAAGAGACACGTGTACCCCAATGTTCATCGCGGCACTGTTTATAATAGCCAGGACATGGAAGCAACCTAGATGTCCATCAGCAGATGA
>NW_011479231.1:7400-8826 GCF_000754665.1 Bison bison bison | reverse complement strand
ACACAGCTTTGGCCACGATGCGTCCAACAAACTTGAAGTAGCTGAGGTGGTTGGGGTTGCAGTGAGAAGATGGATTGATGGTGTATGTGACCCGATCACCAGGTGAGGTACGGAACAAGGCATACATAGGGTTAAACATCTCTCGAGAGATGATCATATACCACTCCCGCAGGAGCCCTCCAGCATCCTGCCCTTCTTCTCCTTCAAATACTATATACCTGTTTAAGAGAGCAGAAACAGGGATGTGCAGAAAGCCCAGGACAAATCCAATCTTCTGCACAGCATGACCTGAGTGAGTGACTGAGTGAAGCAGTAGCTGGGGAGTGCAGAGTCAGAGGACAGTGGTAAATGCAGAGTGCCAGGAGAGCCCAGAAGAGAGATGGGGATCTGGGACAGAAAAGGGCATCACTGATGGAAGAGATGTTCTGAAGTATCAGTAAAGGCTCACTGATATCCCAGAAAACACTAATAGGAAAGATATAAAGACCTAATAAGGCCTTTAAACAAGGGAGGAATCATCAAGTGGTATCAAAGAGAGCTGAGCTGAGTTTGATGTCTATTACGATTTGGCGGTAGAAGAGTAGGATTCAGTCTGTCTTGGAAGCTTCTCTGAATTCCTATGTGACGACATGGCTAGTAAGTCCATGCCACAAGGGGAGGGAGGAATCAAGTTCCTGAGTTCAAGAGCATCATCAAATGACTTCAGTAGGTCTGTCATCTCACTGGCTCCCATGACACATGATACTGCAAACTGCCAATCTCCTCTAGGTGGTGTCATAATCACCAGGGAGTGATTACCAATTTGGTGGGGTCTTGCAAGTGTGGTCTCCCTCAACCCAGGGTACCATTTGCTCAGCAGGCTTCCCGTTCCTAGTGTAACAATGGAGAAAAGCTCTTTGTGAAGCCATCAGGTGTACCTTTGTAAATTCCACAGACTCTCCTATCTGTATAGGAATTGTTGGGTAGCTCAGCCCAAGGGCCAGCTAGCCAACAGAAGACCAGTCTCATTGAGACTGGGCAGAGAATATGGAGGACAGCTCAGTGAGAGCTAGGATTCCTCTTAGGAATTCCTACCAGGGAGGGCAAGCACTTCTCTAAGTTCCCCTGAACATCTGGGCCCCAAGTAAGCCTTCACTACCAAGTAGGAAGGGTCAGAACCACCCCATCCTGTTTTACTCTCTGCTCTGGGTTCTTACAATCGATTCTTCATTTCTTCAGGGGATTTCCGGTGCAGCTCACGATAGGAGTCTTCAAAGACATGATCACGACGAACGTGCACAGCCATGTCTTCTTTCCGGAGTCCCTCGTCCAAACGCTCCAGCTCTTGGCGGAAATATCTTGGGAGGTAGGAAAGAAGGAAAATAAGATTGGGGTGGCAGAGCAAATTTCTGTTTGCCTGATTAGAATGAAGACCCACAGTGATGTT
>NW_011479231.1:4902-7300 GCF_000754665.1 Bison bison bison | reverse complement strand
ATTTATTAAAATTTGTTAGAAGTAAACTAAAACATTAATAAATGAAATCAAAATTTTAAACTGAGCTCCAGACTTGAAACTGTTACAAAGGCTCAGGATATAGAACCTTCGGTTGGGTTGAGAGAATTCTCTTAAAACCTGCTGGTTTGTTCCCCTAGAGCAAGGCGGTGCTTTGTCCTTAGCTACAATCTCTAACACCATCACCACTCCCAAGTGTAGATGCCATTCTGAAAAAGATCCCCTCAGTTCCTGATGACCCTGAAGGAGGAGGATGCACCAGTGTGGTAACAAAAATGGATTTCTGGAGAGTCCATTTGGATTTGTTCTCCAGCCATCTAGAATGTGTTCAAGAGGTGCTTATTTCTTTTTAAACTTGAAAAAAACTCCATTGTGAAAAGTGAGTTATGAAGAGTGCTCTTTATTTGAAACCTCCACAACACAGACGCCAATCTTGTCTCGCATTGAATCATTAGCTGTGCACATCAACACATTCCAAGCACAAATTAAGAATTGCAAACAGAACAAAAAAATATATATATATATAATTTTTTCCCCTATCCAAAGGTTTCAAGTCTCAATGCAGCAAATCCTTCTGAACACAGAATCTGAGGAGCACACTGTTCAAACAGTTGGGACAAACAGGTCCCTGTAAAGGCTACTTGCCTTTTTAACACATGGGGTGGGGGATCATGGACGGCATGGAATGGGGAGAGGAGGTGAGGAAAAGGGAGCCGGAAGAGAGGATGAGCAGCAAAGGGGGAACGGGTATGCGCTGGGGCAGCTGGGACACACACATGGTGAGTTGGTGGATCTCATTTATTGGTTTTTGACATTTCTTTCTGGTTCTTTTTTGTTTTCGGTTCCCCCTTTACCAGGTCCAACAATGGTAAAAAAAAAAACCCTACAGTAGTGGGTGTGGCCCTTTTTAGGCCAGCCCAAAGCCTTCAGAGCACTCCTGGATGGCCAATAGTAGCATGTGGCGGAGCTTCTCAAAGCTCTCATAGGCAGGCAGGTCCAGCTGATTAAAACTAGGGAAAGAAGACACATCAATTCGTGATAAAAGATGATAACCAAATCCCTGTGTTCCCATGGTGCCCACCTGATTTCTGCCTGTACACTCCCAATCTTGTCCTAGCCTTGTCTGTCCTTCTCAGTCCCACTACTGGCTACCAGGCACCTAAAATATAACCTGACCCTATCACTCCTCCTTAAATACCATGGCCCAACCATGGTATAAATACCACCTCCCAAATACCATACCCCTTGAGCCTGAAAGCTCCAAGGAGGCATTCAGGGTCACTGGTCACCTTTGCTGAGTTCTGCTCCCTGCAACTTCTTGCTCTGACCATGCTGAGCCCTGGAATACACCTTGTTTTCACAGCACAATTTTCACCTGCAATGTCTCCCCAGCCCCACTGTGAATCTGGGTCAGCTTCTCATCTCAAACACCATCATCTCCACAAAAACCACCAAACTGTGAGCTACCCATAGATTCAGGGTAGCTGGGGCTAGATTTGGGTTCTTGACTACTCCTGACCATGGTAAGGGCACAGAAGTGGCAAATATGCAAGTTCAATTCAAATGCTGAAAAGAACAAACTCTTCCTCTTACCATGTGTGAGCTGAAGGCAGGCGGTCTGTGGACCTGTCATCTCGATGGATTTGAAACTTCTGAATGCCATTCATGCCTTCAAGGGCAGCAAAACCTTGCAGGGGCACCTTGGAAGTACCTGTGACAAACTGGAGGAACTTGGCACGGTCAGCTTGATCGAAAGAACGCAGTGCTCTCCAGAACCACTGGATCTATAGGAATGAACACAAGAAGACAGCATTAGGTAGAGAGCTCCTGGAAGAAAGGGGGATGGGATATGGAATGTTAGGCAAGTCCCTTCTGTGGGACAGATTTTATTTCTTCCATTCACATGATGACATCACCTGAAAACAGAAACTCCAGAAGAGTGAAGAGTTAGATTCAGGTAAGCTGAATCCCCCCCTCAAAACCCCCCTCCCCTAAGAGTACCGGTTTATTTGGTTGTCATACAAACTAACACTGCTTAAGGATACAGGGAGGGATGCCAGCATCAGCTCACCTGAATAGAGTTGGACTGGTACTTGTGATATTCAGTGTTAGATTTCAAATCGTCAATGTCGATTGTGGGCAGTCCTGATATGAGCAGCTCTAACTCCTGCTCAGTGAAGATGGAAATGAGGCGCTTTGGAATGATCTCATAGAAACCTTCTAAGAAAGCCGCCAGCTGTTTGCGGATGGCTCCTGAGGAAAGAACCAACAAGCCACGTGGTATCTGAACTTGCACAGCTGTCAGAGGTCAGAGATCCCTAATCCAGCAGGATGCTGACTGATCTGCCTACATCACGCATCACTGTTTCTAGGCCCCTGT
>NW_011479231.1:2513-3046 GCF_000754665.1 Bison bison bison | reverse complement strand
GAGCTCCCTGGATGCCTGCCATTTGCCTCCATTCTATTCCAGGCCTGAGTCCAGTGAGGCACCAGGCTCCTGGACTTCAAGACTTCTAGGAACAGTTTGTGTGTGTATGTGTGTGTGTGTAAAGCTTAGATGGGCAAAAGGTAGGTTTGTTCTTCGTTTATACGTTTGTGTGTGTGTGCGTGTGTGTGTATAAAACTCAGATGGGCAAAAGGTAGGTTTGCTCTGTTCCTTTTTGCTCACGAAAGAGGAAATAACAGGGGAATGAATTAATGCAATCTTTGATGGGTGGGATTGGCTTTTTAAACCAACAGGCCTCAGGATATCCTTATTTCTTGGATCTTGGGAAGGTAACTTGCATGTTGTATAAGGACAGGCAAACAATGAATGCCATAGTATACATGCTAGGCTTTTCCTACAGTCACTCTATGCTGAGATCCTAACAATGAACTGGCTACCTCGGAACTGAAGGCTTCCTCCTAAAAGAGCCTGGGTACCAAGGGAGTATGAAGAATAGAGGCAGAGACTAGGGTGGA
>NW_011479231.1:0-2413 GCF_000754665.1 Bison bison bison | reverse complement strand
AGAATCCCAAGGACAAAGGAGCCTGGTGGGCTACAGTCCATGGGATTGCAAAGAGTTAGACATGACTGAGTGACGAACACTACTACTACTGGGAAAGGTAGGTCATTCACTACCAACTCTAAATTTTCCCCATGTCCATCATATAGGGGCCCACAGACATTATGGCATGGAATTTCTGCAACGAGCAGGTAATCATGTGTAGGTGCACAGAAAGGAAGAGAAGAGTAAAAAATGACAGGAGAGTTGTGGAGGCCTTCTCGACCCTTCCAAGCCTTGCTGTAAATATACTATGGCTACCTGCATCTCCTGTATTACCCCAAAGGATAGACAGGTATTTTAGAATTCATGTGGTTAAACAAAGGCTTGCATTTCTCTGATGGAAGAACAGAGACTAGGTTGAAGAGCACCAAGGGATATTTAGGTACAGTGGCACTTGGTGGCAAAGATGAGTCTCTTCCCCCTGCTTAGCACCATTCCAATCCAAGGGCTGCCACCGAGGAAAACTTCTTTCTCTGGAAACATCACCCCCGGAGGATGTTTGGCTCCTTTTTGGGAGGGGAGATACTATTTAGAAAGCACCCCCCCCCCAAACATCCAGGGCACATACTTGCGCTTGACATCGAAGTCGAGGACACGAATGTAGTCTACCAGGACAGCAAAAGGCCCATCAGCGAGGTGGGTGGTGGACTGCCGTAGGATCTGGTTTAACACAGTGCGATGAGTCTCTGAGGGGAGAAAGGACAGCAGGAATCAGCACATCATGGGTCACGGAAGAAGGGACGTAAGTCAATCAGTCAGCAACTCTTCCTTGTTTCAGGGAAAAAAAGTGTGGCACAAAAAGACTTCCAGACCCAGTCCCTAACTCATTAGCCTCACTTTCCAGTACACACACACACTCACCCTGCAAATCAGCTGACAACAAAATACATGAAATGACCCTGTAGAAAAATGAAGCCTTCTATATTTGGGGGCCTAAGAGTTCCCTGTACCTGCAAAACGAAGAAACTTCTGTGTGTCAGGGGGCAGGCTTGAGGAGATGTGCATAGATGAGGGCTCCCGGGAGAAGAACGGGTCAAGGGAGGAAGGAGTGGCTGGGGTTAAAGGGGCAGGGGAGAGTGGAGGTGGCTCGTCCTTGATGTGTGCCAGCTGGCTCTCACGGGTGTCCCGGACAGGAGGCTTGCTCTCCCGCTCTGTTGCATGGACCAGAAAGAAGGCCTCGACAGCAGGTTGTAGCACTGGGGGTAGGAATGATACAGGACAGTGACATTTTACTTTATAAACTTTAACATATAAACCTCTTCCCCCTCAGAATCAAATTTCAGAACTACTAGATGAAAACTTGCAGGAGATACATAATGGTGCCACAGAGGAAGTCAGAGCTTCCAAAGAAAAATGGGATAGACAACCAGTTATAAAGATTCCCCTAGTCTAAAGAGTAAAAGATAAGAGCTACCAAAAGAGAAAGCAAATCTTTTTTTTTTTTTTTCCTGATAATGAAGTTGGGAGAAAAAATCCTCTCCTTTGAACTCTCATGGAGACCTGAGGGAGAGGAGTAATCTGGAAGGAAGAAAATTAAGCTGGCAGAAAGGGCCCCAGAATAGATCAGCAGGCCTGGGCCATCAGGCCACAACTTACCTAGCACCGCATGCTGGTCATGGGATTCCTCCAGTTCCTTTAGACACTCTCCCAGCATGTCCCACAGCTCATCCAAGTTCAGCTGCTCACTGAGCAGGGGTAACTCAGGTGGCCTCTCCTCCTTCTCCTTCTCTCCCTGTGGAGTTCCATCTGAGCCTAGACAGCACACAGAGGAGAGATTCAGGAAGTTTTTTCTTCATTCAGACCAAATGCATAGGCCATTAGAAAGACCAAATAGATTGGTCCACTGGCCACTGAGTAACATCTGAAAGCAAGCTCTAGTCCTACACTGAATGGCATTTAAACGGAATAAAATTAATACAAGAAAAAGTCTGTCTAGTTGCACTAGACACTTTTCAAGTGCTCAATAGCTATATGGAGCTAATGGCTACTGCAGGAAAATTCTACCAGATAGTGTTGGTCTCCTCATTGCCTTATCAGCTCCCAGAAGACCTATGGATTATTAAATGATCTTGTTGTTGTTGTTCAGGCATGTCCGATTCTTTGCAACCCCATGGAATGCAGCACACCAGGCATCCCTGTCCTTCACTATCTCCTGGCGTTTGCTCAATTCATGTCCATTGAGTGGATGATGAGTTGATCATCTCATCCTCTGTTGCTCCCTTCTCCTCCTACCCTCAGTCCTTCCCCAGCATCAGGGTCTTTTCCAATTAAACGATCTAATATTTTTAAAAAAACCGATGTCCTATGATGACACTATCCCACAGGAATCTGTTAAAAGGGTGCCCAAAAGCATTCTATATGAAATTAACCTTGA
>NW_011479230.1:9263-10384 GCF_000754665.1 Bison bison bison | reverse complement strand
GAGAGTCCCTTGGACTGCAAGGAGATCCAACCAGTCCATTCTGAAGGAGATCAGCCCTGGTATTTCTTTGGAGGTAATGATGCTGAAGCTAAAACTCCAGTACTTTGGCCACCTCATGCAAAGAGTTGACTCATTGGAAAGGACTCTCATGCTGGGAGGGATTGGAGACAGGAGGAAAAGGGGACTACAGAGGATGAGATGGCTGGATGGCATCACCGACTAAATGGATGTGAGTCTGAGTGAACTCCAGGAGTTGGTGATGGACAGGGAGGCCTGGCGTCCTTCCATTCATGGGGTCCTAAAGAGTCGGACACGACTGAGCAACTGAACTGAACTGAAATGTATTATTGAGAATTTGTGCATCTCTGTTCATCACTTATCAGTTCAGTTCAGTCATTCAGTCATGTCCGACTCTTTGTGACCCTACAGACTGCAACAAACAGGGCTTCCCTCTCCATCACCAACTCCTGGAGCTTCCTCAAACTCATGTCCATGGAATGGGTGATGCCATCCAACCATCTCGTCCTCTGTAGTCCCCTTCTCCTCCTGCCTTTAATCTTTCCCAGCATCAGGGTCTTTTCCAATGAGTTGGTTCTTCATGTCAGGTAGCCAAAGTATTGCAGCTCAGTTTTAGCATCAGTCCTTCCAATGTATATTCAGCACTGATGTTCTTTAGGATTGACTGGTTAGATCTCCTTTCTACCCAAGGGGCTTGCAAGAGTCTTCTTCAACACTGCAGTTCAAAAGCAACAATTCATCAGTGCTCAGCTTTCTTTATAGTATAACTTTCACATCCATACATGACTACTGGAAAACCATAGCTTTGAATAGACAGACTTTTGTCGGCAAAGTAATCTCTCTGCTTTTTAATATGCTATCTAGGTTGGTCATAGCTTTTCTTCCAAGAAGCGAGTTTCTATTAATTTCTCAGCTGCAGTCACCATCTGCAGTGATTTTGGAGCCCCCAAAAGTAAACTCTCGCTATTTCCATTGTTTCACCTATTTGCCACGAAGTGATGGGACTGGATGCCATGATCTCACTTTTCTGAATCTTGAGTTTTAAGCCAAATTTTTCACTCTCCTATTTCACTGTCAATAAGAGGCTCTTTAGTTTTCTTCAC
>NW_011479230.1:6244-6546 GCF_000754665.1 Bison bison bison | reverse complement strand
TTTGTCCCACCTCCCTTCCTACCTTGGTAACCTTAAGTTTGTTCTCTACATCTGTGACTTTATTTCTGCTTTGCAAATAAGTACATCTGTGCCATTTTTCTATATCCCACATATAAGTAATATTATACAATACTTGTTTTTCTCTTTCTGACATACACCACTCTGTATGACAATCTGTAGGTTCATCCACATCTCTGCAAATAGCACTATTTCATTCCTTTTTGTGGTTAATATATATACCACATCTTCTTTATCCTTTCCTCTGTCGATGGACACTTAGGTTGCTTCCATGTCCTGTCTAT
>NW_011479230.1:5318-6144 GCF_000754665.1 Bison bison bison | reverse complement strand
TGTCCGACTCTTAGCGACCCCATGGACTGCAGCCCACCAGGCTCCTCCGTCCATGGGATTTTCCAGGCAAGAGTGCTGGAGTGGGGTGCCACCGCCTTCTCTTTATGTATTTAGCTACTACTATTTTTGATTCATACATATTTATAATTGTTATAGTTTCTTTTCATATTGATCACAATATCAGTATGTAGTGTTCTTTCTCTCTTGTTACTGTGTTTGTTTTATAGTCTGTTTTCTCTGATAAAAGTATTGCATGAAATAAATTCCTCCATTACCTCACTTTCACTATGTGTTTCTTTAGATCTGAAGTGATTCTATTGTATGCAGCATATAGATGGGTAATATTTTTGTATCCATTCAGTCACTCTATGTTTTGACTGGAGCATTTAGTCCTTCACATTTACAGTAATTATTGATACATATGTACTTATTTCCATTTTGCTAACTTTTTAGGACATTTTGTGTCTTTCTTTTCCTTTCTTCCCTTGTGATTTAATGACTATCTTTAATGTAATGTTTGGATTCCTTTCTGGTTTTTGCATATATATCTATTATAGGTTTTTGGTTTATGGTAACTATGGTGTTTATATATAGCAATCTATGTATACATATATGTGATATTTTATTGGGGTATAATTGCTTCATAACGTTATGCTAGTTTCTGCTGTACAGCAAAGTAAATCAGTTATACATATACATATATCCACTCTTTTTTAGATTTCCTTTCCATTTATTAAAGGGTCATCACATATCACTGAGTAGAGTTCCCTGTGCTTTACTGTGGATTCTCATTAGTTATCTGTTTTATACATACTAGTGTATATGT
>NW_011479230.1:4117-5218 GCF_000754665.1 Bison bison bison | reverse complement strand
TACCAACATTCAGTGTTTTTGATATCATGTTTTACATCTTCTTTAGTGTATGCTCTAGTTATTTATTGTGGAATAGATTATTTTACTGCTTTTGTCTTTTAACTGTCCAACTAGCTTTATAAGTGGTTTATATACTACTTTTATTGTATATTTTACTTTTACAAGAGATTTTTCTTCCATAATTCCAATTGTGAGTTTTTCTTTCCCACTTAGAGAAATCCTTTTAACATTTCTTTAAAAGCTTGTTTTATGATGCCAAACTCTTCCAGCTTTTGCTTACCTTTAAAATTCTTAACCTCTCCTCCAAATCTGTATGATAGCCAGGTAGAGTATTCTTGGTTACAGTTGTTTGTTTGTTTGTTTGTTTTTTAACCTATATTTGCTTTAAATATATTATGCCACTGCCTTCTGACCTGCAAACATTCTGCTGAAAACTCAATTGATAGAATTATGGGAATTCTCTTGTATGTACCTAGTTGATTTTTCTTGGCTGCTTTTAACATTCTCTTTCTCTTTATTTTATTTTATTTTATTTTATTTGCTTTTTAATTACAATGTGTCCTTGTGTGGTCCTCTTTGGTGTGGTATTGTTTTAGACTCTCTGTACTTTCTGGACCTGAATGTCTGTTTCTTTTCCCAGTTTAGGGAAGTTTTTAGATGTTATTTCTTCAAACATATTCTCTGCAACTTTCTTCTCCTTTTGGGACCCCTATAATGAGGACGTTTGTGTGCTTGATGTTATCCCAGAGGTCTCTTAAACTGTTCTGTTTTTTTTTTTTTTGCTGCACTACACAGCGTGTGAAATTTCTCCAACCAGAGATCAAACCCTTGCCCCCTGCAGTAGAAGCATAGAGTATTAATCAGTGGACCACCAGGGAAGTCCTGTCCTCATTTTTTTAAATTCCTTTTTTTTGTTTGTTTCTTTCACTTGAGTGGTATATTACTCTTTCTTCTAATTCATTGAGCCTTTCCTTTATATCATTGAATCTATTGTTGGTTCCTCTCAGTCTATTTTTTTCAGTTATTGTATTTTTCAGGTCTTTTTAAAAAAATATTTTCTATTAAAAACGTATGACTTCTCTCTCTTTTTATCTATTCTTC
>NW_011479230.1:0-1868 GCF_000754665.1 Bison bison bison | reverse complement strand
ATATTCCCACTGGCAATGCACAAGTATTCCAATTTATCCATATCTTTGTTGACTGTTCTTTGTTCCAGTTTTTTGATAGCAGTGATCCTAACTGGTGTGAAGTGGTATATCATTATGGTTTTGATTTGCATTTTCCTCACAGCCAGTGATGGTGAGCATATTTAATTCCTCTCATTGGCTGTCTGTATATCTTCTTTTGCCCATTATTTAATAAGCTTGTTTGTTTTTCTTGTTGTTGAGCTTTAGCAGTTCCTTATATATTCTGGATATTAATCCCTTATATATATGATTTGGAAATATTTTCTCCCTTTCTCTAGTTTGTCTTTTCCCTCTCTTGATAGTGCCCTTTCATGCGTAAAAGCTTTTAAATTTTTATTAATTTATTTTTAATTGGAAGAACATTGCTTTACCATGTTGATTTTTTAAAAAGTTTTTAATTGTGATCAAGTCAATTTTATCTATTTGTTTCTTTTGTTATCTGTGCTTTTGGTCTCATATCCAAGAAATCATTGCCAAATCCAATGTTGTGAAGATTTTCTCTATTTCTCCCCTAAGAATTTTATGGTCTAATTCTTATATTTAGGTTTTTAATACATTTCAAGTTAATTTTTGTGTATCATGTAAGAAGCCAACTGCATTCTTTTGCATATGGATATCCTGTTTTCCCAGCATTATTTGTTGAAAAGACTGTTATTTTGCCCATTGAATACTCTTAGAACCCTTGTCAAAAATTTGTTGACCATTGTCCAACACAGGGAATATAGCCAGTGTTTTATAAACACTATAAATGGGGCATAACCTTTAAAAATTGTGAATCCCTACATTGTACATCTGTAACATATAATACTGTACATCAACTATACTTACATAAAAATCTATTGGACATATATGCAAGAGTGTATTTCTGGACTCTTTTCTGTTCCATTGGTCTATCTCTGAGTTCTTGTGACAATAAAACACTATTTTGATTCTTTTAGATTTCTACAGACTTTTGAAATCAGGTGTGAGTCATCTAACTTTGTGCTTATATTTCAAAATTGTTTTAGCTATTTGGGGTTCCTTCAGCTTTCATATGAATTAGATGATCGACTTTTCTACTTCTGCAAAATATTGTCATCAGAATTTTGATAGGGATTGCATTGAATCTGTAAGTCACTTTGGGTAGTATTGACATCTTAACAGTGTTGAGTCTTCTAATCTAAATGTTGTCCCATTTGTATTTAATTTCTTTAGACAATGATTTTTAACTTGCAGTAAACAAGTCTCTGACCTGCGTGGTTAAATTCATTCATAAGTATTTTATTCTTTTTGATGCTATTGTAGATGGAATTGTTTTTTTAATTATCCTGTTAAGATTTTTCCTTGCTATTATATAGAAATACAAATGCAGCTGATTTTTTGCATGCAACTTTGCTCAATTTGTTTATGAGGTTTAACTGTGTGTTGTTTGTATGTACATGCATGTGTAATCTTCAGTATTTTCTGCATGTAAGATTGTATTATCTCTAAAAACAGGTGATTTTACCCCTTCCTTTCTAAGTTAGGTGCCTCGTTTCTTTTACTTGCCTTTAATTGTTCTGGCTAGGACTTGCACTACTGTGTTGGATAGAGGGACATACTTGTCTTGTTCCCAATATTAGAGAAAAGATTTTAGGTTTTTGTTTGTTTGTTTGTTTGTTTTTTGCCATTGAGTACATTGGTAGCTGTAGGTTTTTCATATGTGGGCTTTGTCATGTTGAGAAATTTTTTTCTCTATTGTATTCTTTCTTTTTTCCATTAAAGTGTCTTGAATTTCATTAAGTCCTTTCTTATGCATCAGTTGAGATGATCATAAGGGTTTTTTTTCTTTGTTCTATTAGGGTGTTGTA
>NW_011479229.1:12870-14737 GCF_000754665.1 Bison bison bison | reverse complement strand
GAGGCAGAGGGAGAGAGGAAAACTGTACACAAGCTCCTTATTGTGGTTTTCATAAGAAGACATGGGGGAGGCAGTGCAAGTAGCTTTAAGATTGGTTAATTTGAACAATTTCAGCAGGCTGTGAATTGGGATGTCCCTTGTTGTCTACTACTAGGCCCTGGGGTAGTTAGGAAAGGTGAATTGTGTCTCAAAGTGTGAAATCACAATAAGGCAGGTGGTTAAGGTTTCTGATTTAATCAGATGCTCAAGAAGACTAACTGACTATCCCTGGGACAGGAACTCAGAACTGATGCAAGACAGCATTCATAAAGCTATATTATACTGACAGATTATTTCCGTTGTTAATAACCTAAAACATGCAATGGTCTTGGTTCTGTGTATCTTGGAAGGAGCAGTAATTTATTCTTGCAAGATGGATACACTGACAGTGTTTCAACTAGCATGACCATCTGAGAGGCTTATGAAATGTTTAATCCATAGTCAAAATATTCCACACAACATGTCATTCTACTAGGGGACATTTTTCACAGTGAAGAAGAAAAAAAAAATGGACCTATGATCAAAGAATTCATCAAATGTATTGTACACCAAACCCTACAGAAGAATTTGGCCTAATACAGTAATTAGAATAGCTTGCTAAAGAAACCGTTGAATTTTCAGGTCAGAGGAAGTATTTTGAAACAATGGGGTTCCATCCTGGATTACACAAGTTGAATGCTCACTTAATCATAGATCTCTATACACTGCTGTGTCTCCAACAGGATCGAAAAATTGAAATGAGAATGATTCCACTCATTATCATTCTCAATGTCCCATGGAAGATTTTGTGTTTTCTCATTCTTACAAAGTATATAAAATTAAGGATTCTGGTTGCCAAACGAGGGGAAACTCTTGTCATGGGAAAGCAAAAGTCCCATTGAACTACACATCACAGCTTCTACAATGGCATGTTGGACTCCTCATGCCCAGAGATCAACAAGTAAGAAAAGGAGTTTCAATTTTGTCACAGGTAACTGAATTTGATCAGCATGAAGAGGTAGGGCTGCTTTTAAACAATAGGGACAGAAAAGAAAACATGTAGAGCCCAGATGACCTACTTAAGAATGCTTAGAATTATTTTGTTCAATTGTAATTATGGAAAGATATGTGTAATAACCCCTACCTGAGAAGGGCATAGTCATCAAAGAATCAGACCTCTAAAAAAATAGATTTTAGGATACCCAGATAAGCCATCAAAACCTGCAGGAAGTAATATCTGAAAGAGAAGGGAAATTATAATGGAGGAGAAGGAGGAATACAATTAGTGGTCCATAGAACAACTGTGGTGATAAGGGTTATATTTTGTTTTACTGGCCCTATCTCTTTAGGTTTACCCTCAGGAAGTAAGTCTAATGCTGTAGTAGTATCCTATTGTTATTTTAAGATATTACCACATGCATGAGTGCTCAGTCATATCTGACTCTTTGCAATCCCGTCAGGCTCCTGTGTCCATGGAATTCTCCAGGCAAGAATACAGGAGAGGGTTGCCATTTCCTCCTCCAGGGGATCTTCCAAACCTAGACATTGAACCTGGGTCTCTTGCATCTCCTGCATTGGCAGGCAAATTCTTTATCACTGCACCACCTGGGAAGCTCACAGAAACTACCACACAATGGCTTAAAGCATCACACATTTATTATTTAATACTTTACAGGAGTAGTCCAAAATAGGCCACACTGGGCTGAAGTAAATGTGTCAGCAGGATTATTCCTTCAAGAGGATCAAGTGGAGAACCTGTTTTCTTGTCTTTTCCAGTTTATAGATGTTACCTGAATTACCTGGCTCAGAGTCTCGTACTCCACCTTCAAAACAAGAAGTGTAGCAATTT
>NW_011479229.1:9035-10508 GCF_000754665.1 Bison bison bison | reverse complement strand
ATGAGGTGGTTGGATGGCCTCACTGACTCAATCGACATGAATTTGATTAAACTCCAAGAGTCAGTGATGGACAGGGAGGCCTGACGTGCTGCAGTACATGGGGTCACAAAGAGTTGGACACGACTGAGTGACTCAACTGAATCAAGCATAGCCTTTTTCCTGGTAAGAGAGTTTACTCCTTTAAAATGATTCAACTTCAAAAACTGAGTGCACAAGATGACAGCAGGTGAATAAAACAGAATGATAGCTGAACAAAGGTCATATTTTCCAATGAAATTTCTACACCTTTACTAGAATTTCATAAACAAGGAGAGATGGGCCTTCTTCATTTCAGCTATACTTTAAGTTGGCATTAAAGATGATACAGAAATGAAACTAAAATCGACTGACCTTAAAATTCCACTGTTTGCCTTTGACTGGCATTTTGTCATGTTCTTTTTCTATCTTCATGACATAAACTGTCTACATTCTAGTTTCCCATATTTCCTTCTGTGAAATACATCCTGCTATGGTCCTCCTCTCTAGATACAGAATAATTTTTACATTTTTCTCCCTTCCAATCCCCCACTATCTGGCCTTAAGCTTTACATTATTTGCATTTCTATATCTTTTTTTGTGTGCTCTGTGTGTGTGTGTCCAGTCACTCAGTTGTGCCCAACTCTTTTGTAACCCCATGGACTATAGCCTGCCAAGCTCCTCTGTCAAAGTTCGAGTGGATTGCCATGCCCTCCTCCAGGGGATCTTCCCTATCCAGGGATCAAACTTACATCTCATGTTTCCTGCATTGACAGATGAGTTCTTTACCACTGAGCCACTTGGGAAGCCCATGTCTTTCTTTGCTGGACTTTAAAAAAAAAAAAGACTAGGACACTCTTCATTAATGTGTATTTTGACAAAGTATCAAAAACTTCAAAGAAATATTCTACTAGTGCCTACCACCACCAGTCAAAGAAGGAAGGGGATACATTCTGCTTCATTTATAGTCTAAGCTACATCATTCTGTCCCATTTCCTCTGTAGAAGATCTAAATTGTTACCACTGTCAGCTGTCCAGAATACAGGGTAACCTTATTGAAGTGTGGATGATCTCTAAGAGAAAGGTATATAATAATTATTCTCAATTAGAAATCTAGAAAACCCAGTCGAGTTTATGAACTCTACTTATATCTTCACAAGTTTCTTAGCTTCATCTCCCATTGCTTATTTTCAAATCCTTGTCTTGAGAAAATAAGATTTGGAATAGTTAAGAGAGTAGTCAAAGACTAGAAGACATTAGGTTCAGAGATCTGTTTTTGGTCACAGAAAGGAGTAAAATTTAATTTATCTACTGGAGGTTACCACCTTAGTAGGAAGCAAGCCTGAAGCATCCTAGTAGAGACACTTGGGGAGAATTTAACTGTGAAATAAGCACAAAGTACAGTGTAGAGAGGAGAGAGAGGGTCTTTATTTTATATATATATATATTTTTAAAGCT